>NC_143256.1:119033973-119337003 GCF_984573655.1 Nuphar pumila | reverse complement strand
TACTATTTTTACCAGCATAGGGAACACAAGTTAGGAGCTTACCAACATCACCCGTGACATGAGTGGCTGCACCAGAATCAACATACCAAGTGCCCTGATCATTTTGCTTTAAGTTCAATTCAGCTAAAGCAGAGAGTAACAACTCCTTCACTTCATCATTGTTCTTCAATTTATCTGGCCCCTTGCTTGTCTCTGGCCGTTTACCTTTATTTTGAGGATTGAACCAACAATTTGCTTTGATATGCCCCCTTTTATTGCATAGAAAACAGGTCGGTATTGGTCTTTGCCTTTGCCCACTGGAATGAATATTAGGTGTAGGTAATATTCCACGACTTCCTTGTCCATTTCTTTCTTGACTCCCTCTATCTCGAAAATCATATGTACCACGTCCTCGCCCATATGCAACTTTTGTGGCAAGAACAGTGTGTGCTTCACCTTGAGAATGAGTATCTTCAGAAAATCCCTTTAGGGTCATCTCATACTGCAAAAGTTTGGCACGAAGATCTTCAAAAGCAGGTAACTCTGGCAAACACAATAAGGAAGTAACCATCGTATGATAATCCGATCCCAGCCCACTCAAAGTCTGTTGCACCATATCTTTGTCACTAATTGCACATCCCACGATGGCCAGCTGATCTGTAATGGTCTTTATTTTGTTCAAGTACTCCATGATGGTCATGGAGTCCTTTCTTAACATTTGAAATTCTTTCTTCAAAAATAATATTCTGGCCTGAGAAACTTGAGAATATGTCTGAACCAATCGATGCCATAATTGCATTGCAGAGCAGTCATCTGGAATTGCCACAAGCACTTCCTGTGATAATGTAGAAGTGATGTAGGCAACCAGCGCCTGATCTCGCTTAATCCAGGATACATATTCTGAATTTCTGACATAGGTAATAGAAGGATCTCCCTCACCATTCTTTGCTTCTTGTGATACGAACTCTGGAGGAACAGGAACAGAGCCATCCAGATGTCCAGAAAGGTCCTGACTTCTTATGAATGGAATGATTTGTCGCTTCCAAGTTAGAAAATTGGAATTGTTGAGTTTTTCAGACACGAGTTGACTAAGAAAGTTTGAGGAAAGACCAGACTGAGAGTGAGGAAATGAGTCCATATTCTATCGAAACCAAAAATATAAGAAGAGATAAGAATTAAGAAAATGACTTTACGACAAGGACCCAATTGCAGTTGAGATCTAATGAAAATCAGAACAGAAACTTAATATCAGAAATTCTGCTGCAAGCCTTTTTGAATGATAAAACTGAGGTAGAAAACCAGAACTATTTACCAAGAACCTGTTCTGAATTAGAGTTTGATCAAAGAGACACGTTACTTTAAAATTAACGGGTGTAATTTCAGAATATGAGGGAATATGGATTTATAACTCTGGGATAGAAACAGACAGTGTGAAACAAAGAATAAGATAAAGAAAGATCAACTAATGTAATATTAGTTAATCAGGACAGCAAGATCTGAATCTGATATGCAGTCAACTTGTAAAAGAAAAAATATTTAATGTGACCCTATTCACGCAAAGATCAAATGATGTGAATCTGATCTTGCGTGAGTATTTGTGCTGTTAACATATAAGATCACGTGCAGTGACAAGTCAAAAGGGAGACAAAAATATGCCGGACGATTCAAAGGCAAATATGATAACAGTGAAATATGATAACATGAAGAAAATAGAGAGGAAGCAGTGAAAACAGAAATATGTAGGATGAAGTGAAATATGTAGGATGAAGTGAAACAGAAATATGTAGAGAAAGAAACAGGTAGGCTAATGAAAGAAGGTTGTTCAGCAAACAGTGAAAACAGAAAAATGCAGAGAAACAAGTAGGAGAGATGATTCAAAGACAAGTGAGTGGAAAGAGACTTTACCGGATGAAGAAATAAGATCCTTAAGCTTGGATCTGTAGCTTTGATACCATGATAGAAATCGTGGTTCTCTGTTTCATACACAAGAGCAGCCGAATGGGAGAGAGAGAGAAGAGAAAGTTGCAGGATTTTCCCCAAAATGAATCACCCGACTGTGGTATTGGGCTTCACTATAAATACATGCTGTTACAATTACTAGGGTACGAAAATACCCATCATACAAGAAATGTAAATTACAAAATGCCATTAGTGACTTTAATGAACATGTGCTAATTAGAGTGCTAGTTGGATGAACTCAGATTGGGTTTGGATCTCCAAACCCAGTCGTGTGTACACACTCCTTTTCAGCGAGGACATTCACTAGTGTGACGTGGTTAGGCTGGATGTTACTGAGCTGCATCTCTTTGAATACTCTTATGGCATCACTACCATTACCACAATGTGCATATCCAGCAATCATGGTAGTCCATGAGACTATTTCTTTTGGGCATTTGAACAAACAAACAGTGTGCGGCGTTCTTCCGCTCGAAGCATATAGACGAAGCAAAGCACTGGAAACAAACACATCCATCTTGAACCCGCTCTTCACCGCATGTCCCTGGATCCCCTCCCCATGATTCATCTCTGAAAGCAGAGCACTTGATTTGAGAACAAACAGGTATGTGATTGTTCGGCGACAAGCCTGCTTGCTGCATTCCCCTGAAGAGCAAGAGGGTTTGTTCTGGTTTGTTGTATAGGGAGTGCCCTCTGTCCTCTGATCATGACATTCCACATGAGGACATTAGGTTGGTCAATGTGAGAGAAAAGGGTGCAAGCATAATCAAGATCACCATCATCAGAAATGTCATAGAAGGATAACAACTTGTTAAGCAAAGTAACCACTTGAGCCAGGTTTTTGGTTATCACCTGGCAATGTATTTGCTTTGCTTGCTTAAGGCTGGTGCATGCATGCAAGAGGGCAAAGAGAGTTTCCTTTGTTGCATGGTTTCTTCACATGAATGTGCACCATTTCCTAATCTAGGTTATTGACAATGTAGAGGTAGCAAGAATAAACGTTCGGGATTTTGCCATTTCATGCATGAAAATGAAATGAGGTGAGGTCTCATAAGCGTTCAAATCAATGTTGTCAAAAATGCGCTTAAACTTTGTTCTCGTTGATCTAAAATAATTCTATGGACAGTTTTAAGTTTTGACATTAAATTTGTGCCATTTCTCAAATGTATACCCATTAAGAATTTGTTAGTCACTCTTTCATAAGTTGAATCAGTTTTGTTGTGGCACTGGGACGACGATGATCTAGAAATCAATAAATTTTGCAGGATAATTTGGGAACAATAAAATCAAATTTTGAGGATGATGTTAAATCAATATCCACCAGTTTCATAAATCGCGTCATCTGTTTTTCTAAGCAAGGGAAAATCTAGCGATAAATTTAAAAAAAAATTATTTATCCTGAAAAATATTAGTAAAAAATATATCTGGAAAATAAGCAAAATATTAAAATATATAAAAGCATAAATTTTGTTAATAACACAATAATATCATGAAAAAAATGATATTTTCAAAATAACTGATACTTTCACAATTTTCAAGATTATATTGGTTTACAAAAAATCTCACAATAGATTCAGGAGATTTTCAAACAGTGACTGATATTTGTGACCGCATTATGCCTGCAAGGGCTCTGCTCTTTTGGTAGGGGGCGACTTGTGAATGTCACCAAGTTGACAGGATGTCACAAGTTCAAAACTCAAGGGTGGAGTCCCTTGCCACAAGGTGAAAGTTGGGTCTACTCTCAGGTGGGCAAGGGGGTCCTCAAGGGTCTTTATTAACCGGAGGCCAACCAATATGCGATCGGTGATTTGGGGTGTGGAGAGGATTTCCCTTGGATTATAAAAAAAACTATATGACAATATATATATCTAAATGGATAACCAAAATGTGATGTGGATCAATATACTATCCTTAACCAAGGTCTTTGGGCTCTCACCGTGGCTATTCCCCAGCTTGACTATCATAGAAACTCTTGCTCAAACTGTTTTAAGTTCAGTTGAGTAAAGCCGCATCTCCTTCTCAATCAAGTGAACTAGACTAAGGATGGCAGTGGACCCGGGGAAGACGGGCTTCGCCTCACCTTGTTTGGACAGGAGATAGAGGACATGAAACGGGGATGGAGGCAGGGATGAAAGTTAAAATCAAAACCTGTGTGGGGATTGAGGTGGGGATGGACTTACGCTTTCCCCTGCCCCGCCCCTTGCCCCATCCCCGATCCCTGTTAGTAAAATAACTAAAATGCCTTTAGGGATGGCAGTGGACCGGAGAGAAACGGGTCTCCGCTTCGCCTTGTCCAGTTTGGACCAGGGATGGAGGACATGAAACGGTGATGGAGGCCGAGATGGAGGTTAAAATCAAAACCCGTGAGGGAATGAAAGCGGGGATGGAGTGCATAATTTTTGAGACAGGGCAGGGGTGGAGACCTTGGTCCCCCCCCCCCTCCTCTGCCCCAGTCCACTGCCATTCCTAAACTGGACTTGTAAGCCTTTTTTTTTAATTAATTAATACTATGGTTGTCCTGCCTGTTGCCTCTTTTTTTTTGACAGAGAAAGCTGGGGTTAGGCAGACCCCTACCAGTTGTACAACTAGTAGGGATTGGAACTTGCAACGTCCCAACACAAGGAGATTTTCAAGCCACACACACAAAGGCAATGGATTTTTTTTTTGGCTTTATTTTTAAATTTTTGCGTGTAAAAAATGGATACATTTGGTTTCTAACACACTGGCATCCATATGTTGTCAGCAGTTCAGGTTCATATTGGATATCTGAACGAATCTGAATCTGTTTAGTCGGATTCAATAACAAAATCAGTGTTCAATTAGTACTCAGATCCAAATATGTTATCGGGTAATACATCTGAATCCAATTCAAATCTTAATGCATGTAAGATGCTTTATCCTCTTAGCCATTTAAGTTAACGGATCCAGAATTGGTGTTAGCTTATCCCATCAATATGTATCTGGATCGGACTATGCGATCTCTGATTTGGCCAGATTCAGCACTGCCTTCATCTGAACCATTTACATCCCTATCCATGCCGTGTCAATGAGTTGATATCCGACCCATAATGCTGCACTCAAACTCACTCAAGTAACAAGTTGTCAGGTTCGGGTTATGTCATGTCAAGAAAAAGAAACTCTAAACCCAACCCATATAACTTAAAGAGTATCTGCAATACACGCTCTTAAAAACTAGGGGTGTCAATGGGTCGAGTTTACCCGGACCCGACCCGTACCAAACCTTATAGGGTCCCGATATGGTGATAAGTAAGATGACCCGGGTCTGGACCCGAAGATCCGATTAATACATGAAGCTGGGTATAGTTTGTAAAATTTTATACCAGACCCGAGTTTCGATTAAGACCGGCAAATTTTCAATGTAAAAATGATAAAAAAATTATTATTTTACTGTGCATGGCCCGGGTCTGGTTCATGTAGTTCTTATCGGGTCTGGGTATGGTTTCTCTTATGGTGGTCCGATTAAACCTGGGTCTGGACCCAATACCATACCCAAAAATTGAGGCCAGATCTGGTTCCACTTGAGTCTAAATCAAACCCGACCGGTTGACACCCCTATTTAAAACAAGCACAAATGCTTAGGAATTTAATTAAGTATTATTGAAAGCACACCTATCAAATTTCATGGTTGATTAAAAATGTAGAGAGCGATTCAGCCTGGGTTAATGAAAAATCAAGTTAAATGGAGATGCGTTTCTTTCTTTGAGAAATAAGAAGTGTTTTTAATTAACAAGGAGTGCTCCAAAGGGGTTTTGGTGTAGTGGGATGGGAGTCGGGACCTAGGCAGGTGGTCTAGGTTCAAATCTCATGAGTGTCACTCCTTGCGTGGTGACTCACTGGAGACAAGGGGTAGGTAAGCTCATGGAGTTTTGAGCTGCCAGGACAGTGACCGTAAATATGGCTGGCAGAGCCAGCACGGCTAGGTCTATGGTCTTGGGGGTGGTTTTTCCCCGTGGTAATATAAAAAACAAATTAACATAACATAAATTTCGGTGTTCTTAACAATATTGGTTTCTCCGTATAAATATCAAAAAAAGAAAATTTAATCGAACATACATTTCGGTAAGTGTTCTTAACAATATCCAAAACTTATGTTTGCTTTTGATTATTAACAAATATTAATTTAAGTGTGTTTCTGAAAATTTCTCCAAAAAATATTTCATATGATTTATTGCTAATTTGTGATTTATTTAATTTTTTTAAAAAAAGTATCAAATCCTATTTGGGGCTGTTCGACAGGTGGCTTAGCAAATAAGAGAGAGAGAGAGAGAGAGAGACCACATTTTTTTAAAGACTATGCAAACATACGTAAGAAGTATAGTGATGCAAGTAAAAGTATATGTTAATATGATATTTCAATCCCACGGGACGATGTTGAGAAATAAACAATTTGTTTTTTTTTTTTTTTTTATGATGAAGTTTCCATCGGAGCAAGTAACCTGTGATTGAGACTCAACCCTTACGGAGCCCACCAGTGAAAGGCACCCATAGACAGTCGAAACTAGAACGACAGGGTCTCCCTAGGCCCGTTACCACTTGGGTGACCTGTTTGGGTGTACAATTATGTTGAGAAATAAGTAATTAGTTGTTTAATTAAAAAATTTATTTTTTCTTGGTTAAGTCAATATTAATATAGGGTGAAGCTCCAAAATTGGATTTGTGCAACTGTATTTTTATTTTTCAAGAGTATATTTTTTAATATTTACACGAAGAAACCACCCTCAGGATCGTAGACCTAGCCGTGCTGGCTCTGCCTGTTGTACTTAAGCTCGCTGTTCCAAGAGTCTGTTAAAAAATGATACACTTGGTGCATGTCAGAAAACAACCAGGAGCTGTCCACAAAAGTAGAGCCATCCTTGCTAGTAGTGGCAACCGTAGTTTGTCATCTAACATGGGATACCATGAAAACCCATAGAGGGCATCCTTAGCCATGAGATCAAAGTTAGGTATACTCTACTAGGGATGGCAGTGGGGCGGAGCAGGGCGGGGCGGGGTGGGGGACAAGGTCTCCACCCCCGCCCTGCCTCAAGATTTTATCCTCCACCCCCGCCTCCATCCCCAACGGGGATGGATTTTATCCTCCACCCCTGCCTTAATCCCCGTTTCATGTCCTCCATCCCCGGTTCAAACGGGGATGAGGCGGGGCGGGGCGGGGATATTGCGGGGAAAAGTGGTTGAGTCGGGGATCATGGTGGGGACGGGGCGGGGCGGGGAAAAGTGCACGTCCATCCCCGCCTCCACCCCCGGACGGGGATGGATTTTAACCTTCGTCCCCGCCTCCATCCCCGTTTCATACCCTTCATCCCCGGTCCAAACGGGGCGGGGCCCCACTTTCCCCCGGTCCACTGCCATCCCTATACTCTATCCGTGGGCGAGAGACCTCAATTGTTTTAGCAACCAAATGTCTGCCAATGTGGTCGGGGATTTCATTGGGGAAAAAAGAAAAATTCCACAACCTTTTGCCCTAATTCCAAATATGGATCACACATTTTTGAAATTTCAAATATAGGCCAAACTTTGCCTGCAAACGGTCAAATAAAGACCTAAAGTCCAATGTTATTAGAGGTGTTGAGGCAAGGGAAGCGTTACATAATTTATGAAGCGAGGCATAAGTATCGAGGTGATAAAGCATAAGCATCATGATAAATACTTAAAATATATTAAAACTAAATGAATTAAAAACAAACAAACAAATTATTTCTGCTTATTCTATTTTTTTTGGAAAAAATACAGTACTAAAAAATGAGTTTTCTTCATATATTATCATTTATCATCTAATGCAAGAATGTTCCTATGTTGACTCCACAAGTTTGCTAACTACTAACACCAACACCAACACTGACAACTGATTTTTAATACTAACTACACTTTAATCCACCATAAGCTGCATTAAGATTTTTCTAATCAAAACGAAAATTTTAGTTGAGAGACAGGTTTGTGATATATAACAACAAAACACAAAAGTAAGAACATAAAGAAATTCAAATATTGAGTTCACAAATTATACGAGTAAGATAAAAATAAGAGTGATCTTGGTTTAGTACAGGCCTCTCCGTGCGACTCCAAACACAATTAGGGTTGATGCTAGCATCACTAGCTAGACCTGTCATGGATGGAAAGCTAGGGGCATGTTCGCAGTGCCATGTGTTTCTTGAATCTTGTGATTGTGAATCACAATCACCATACTTTCTCAATATTAGTGAAACATAAAAAAGTAAACGTGTTCTGATTATGAATGGCAGTTGTGATTGTTTTTGCCTATTTTACTCTTGAAACTTGTGAAAGATCTCATGGTTGGCCTTGTGATTTACAATCACAGCTTCTACTTTTTCAAGCTTTCACTTTCTCACCTGTGACCAAAGCAAACATGCCCCTTGTGTCATGAGAATGAGTAAATGAAAGTTGGTCACTTTTTATATTTCACTGTCTTTATTCTTCAACTAAATGGAATTTTCCCTATTTAATAGTTGAATGAGAGTGCTGCAACACGCTTTCATAACCAGAATTTAGGTAGTTGTCATGGTAAATGCGTACACTTTCTCTTTAAATTTGTTTAATTTTAATTTTTATAGAATGAAGGCCGTTTTTTCATGTCTCTCTCTCTCATAACATAATTCATTCTTAATCTTATGTTCATAATCATGCCATATGATCACCTTCAGTCACCATTGACCACTAGGAGAGATTATCATCAACATTGCACACTATAGTACAGCTAAAATATCATTCACACCCTTTATTATCATATCATTATTCTCATATACCATGCTCATCTTCCAATGTCCAGATTAAATTACGCCATGCAAATAGATTCCTTTGTCCAAATCAGGAACGATTATGTCAAAGATGTAGGAAGATTTTTTTTTTTTTTGAGGAAAGATGTAGGAAGATTGTTTTGAATGTTCTAACCTATAATCTTGAATTAGGGTGCATTAGGTTTCATATCAAACATGACATATTTCTTGAGTGCAACTGTTTCGGATGTAATTAATTCATGAACTTGGTCAGATTTCATGTGATGAATAGGATTGCTCTTTTTTTTTACACCGACAAACCACCACCAGGATCAGATACCTAGCCGCGCCGGCGCCGGCGCCGGCTCCGTCTGCGACTGTTGTCCTGGCAGTGTAGAAATGCTCCTGTTATTAATTATTATTGTATGAGCAGAGTCCAATGATCAGGCCTGAGTACTTAGCAAGACTTTTTCTCTTACGTGGTAGATAGTCATACACTCTTTTACTTTTCCTACCTCTAATAGTTGTAAGAGAGGCATGATCCAGTGATGGGGCTGATTATCTAACAGGGCACTTATGCCTCCAAGATGCAACATGTGTCTTCCTGCACCTCCCCTTGCTCTCCAGAAAGATGACAGATCAGGTGCAATCACATTAACCAATGGGGGCTACGCTTGTCTGGTAAGAGCAGCTAGTTCACGTTACCTTGTGTTGGGATGCTGCAAGTTCAAATCCCAATGGGATCGTTGTATCACTAGTAGGGGTCTGCTTAACCCCACCTTGCCTTCCAAAAATATAAAAGGTGCAATCACATTACCTGTCCACCCTCCATCTTCCGTTGAGTTCCACAACTGACAGGCTGTACTCCGGATGTAGGGCGGTTAGGTTCAGCAGTGCACTCAAAGTATGTAATGATTACACCTGATCCGCCTTCACCCTGGCACCATAGACATTGGCTTTTTTTCATGACGAAGAACCCTCGCCAAAGCGATGAAAACCTTGGGAGACCACCCTCATTTATGTAGCCCATCTATGAAAACTATGAACACACCCATTCACCTTTTAAAGATTAAAGTTTTTACTTTTAAAATCGACAACGAAAGCAAATTAGAAAGGAGCACAAGTTACCAAATTCTGGGCACGTTAGCAATGAAATCATCATTTCTCATAAAACAATAGATTGTTAATAAAATCTATTGTTTATTACAAAATGAGCATTTTTTCACTATCCAATAATCTAAAGAAAAACTCAAAACTCAAAGTCAAGACGTCAGCAGAAAGAAGGACAATCTCGAGCCATGTTGCATCACACCATCGGTTGCTTGTGAAGTCCTACTCATCACCTGCACATGAAATGGGTCAGTTTCATAACAAACTAGTAGGTGCACAAATAGACAATGTAGAATAAAATAAAGCAGGACATTCATGAGATAAGCAATTTATTACATTAAAAGCAACAAGTACAATATGAAATCTATTCTAGCATATACAACATTGCCAAAGATCTATTGTCTTGACACAGATATACCAACAACATTTTAAGTAGTATAAATCTCAATTATCTACAACTATTATGAAAAAGATATTCTTTAAGTTCTGATATTAACTGACCTGTGGGTACGCACAAACGCGAAACGTAAAAACAACCAAGACCGATCCAGGGGTTTATTATGTCAAGTATTTTTCATTAACCTGGATGGTTGATTGAGTTCGCTCCTAAGAGGACGGTCAATGACCAAGAGAGTAAATCCCCAAAGGCATTCGTAGTCCATGGATGCATCCAACTTCTGCAGAAGTACCTAAGAGTTACCACCTAAGATAATTTATGGTAATCCCAATTCACCTAACTCCGATGACTGAGGAAGCCGAGTCTTTTGTCCGTGGGGTGGTTGTTAACAACCTATCCATCAGAGTTTTTGTATCATCCATCCTCTCCCTTGATGAACCGTAAAGGTCGAATGGGCACAACGAGGGTTTCTTAATCGGCGTCCCATTCTACATGCTCTGGTCTGCTAGACCCACTCGAGCATCTTGCTTGTGAAGGTGAATTGTCACCATTTATGTGATCTTAGTATTGTGCCATATGCACGCTTTGAGGTTGCCACAACCTCATCATCCAAACATCGTAACACCAACGTGATGTACTTATCCAAAAGTATGGTCGTACTTGCCTGAAGGTACGACTACGATGAGAAGGCAATCATTTAATATCTTGCAATTCCTTTAGTTCATACGTGACATGCATTGCTCTTTGAGCATTTGGCTTGTAGAGGCCGACATCATTATTTCATTTATTTCAATAAAGTGCTTATTGCACACTTCGAGGTACTCACGACCTCTCATTCTTTTTATCGCAATATATTATCGTACATGTCTAAAGGTCCAGTTACTATAACAACTTTGTGGGTTTATCGAAGGATAACTCATCACAATATTTCATAGAATTAGTAATATACTTGGCATGCTCAATCACTACAAAAAAGAAAATTTCAAACAAGTCTTGGGATCACTGTGGATCCCATCATTTTCTCTGAGTAACCGACTCAAGGTACTTTTAGTTGTCTCTAGCAATGCACAGATGGAATATTCAATTTAAAAGCAAGATTTCGTGCTCAAAAAGTCGGCCTTGCACCAGGACGATCCTCTTCTCGAGATTTTAGCGCATATACCCAATTTCGCACCTTTTCAAAATGCATAAAATATGTACACGCACATGCACACCCTACATGGCTTACATGAGGGTGGCAACAAGATCTAACATATAATAACAAACAAAGCATCTACAGTGCAATCACAACAATGAGCAAGTACAAAAATATAGTAATAGAAATCACTGTAGAAATGAGCCTACCCATATAGCATACATCAAGCATGTAATTTCAGAGGAGTAGGAACAAGAAAACACAAAACAAGCAATCACAAGTTATAGTGTTCTATATGTAAGCATGTATGCAAAATAAATTATTCTATCTCAGAATCCTTATACTTTATTTCATTCATCCAACATTCTTGTGCAACTTTCTTCTACCTCATGATGTTGTGTCGTTGCGTGCGCCTACGAGTGTAGGTGATAAGGGGCTTGGGCTATGGAGCATAAACGAGACCCGTTACATAAATCTACAAAAGTGTGAAAGTTATTATGCTATACTTGTAATAAGAATAAAAAGGGTAGTGGTAAGGCCTACCCTGTCGGTGGAAAGCATGAGCGGCAGGGGTTGAGACCCCTGTCGTACGGAATCTGATGAGTGACAGGGGCCAAGGCCCCTGCCTAACAGACTTCTAATGGCAGGGGTCTCGGCCCCTGCATGACTAACTTCAGATGGTAGGGGCCTCAGCCCCTGCCGATGGACATCGAATGGCAGGGTGGTCCCTGCTCACCAGATACAGTGAAGAAGAGAAAGGGAAAGCATGGCAGGGGTCGTCAACCTCTTTCCAGCCTCCTGACAGCGCAGAGAACAGAAAAGGAAGGCGCAACAGGGGGCCGCTAGCCTCCTATCGGCCTTCCAGCAAAGCCAAGAAGATGGTGAAGGTGCGGCAGGGGCCATCAGTCCTTTGTCGACCTTCCGGTAGGCACAGAGGGAGCGAAAGGGCACGATAGGGGTTGTCGGCCTCCTGTCGGCCCTTCGACAACAAAGGAGATCGAAGGAGGGAGAAAAAGGTGGCAGGGACTACCATCCACCTGCCGACCTCCTGGCAGGTCACAGAGGAGGGCCAAGGGAGGCAGGGGCCGCCAGCCACCTGTCGACCCTCAGGCAAGCCTCAAAGGAGAGGGGGAGGGGCGACAGAGGAGACTGTCGACCTCCCATCGGCCCTCCAATAACCAACAGAAAAGGGAGGGTGTCGCAGGGACCATCGGCCCTTTGACAAACCACAAGAGAGAGAGGGAGATGACAGGGAGGCCGTCAGCCACTTGTCGCACCTTTGACAGACACAGAGGGAGTGAGAGGGCACGACAACGGCCTCCAGCCTCCTATTGTCCTCCCAGCGAGACAACTGAGGGAGAGGGAGGGCACGACAGGGGTCATCGTTCTTCTGTCGGCCTCCTAGCGGGCCATCAGAGAGAGGGGAAAGAGGGAGGACACGACAGAGACCATCGGCCTTCTGTCGGCCTCCCGACGAGACAACAAAGAGAGGGAGGAGAACCAGAAGATAGAGGGAGGATGAGAAGGGGGAGGCGCGACAGGGGGGCGACGACCTTTTGTAGGCCATTCGGCAACCAAAGAAGAAGAGAAGAAGGGAAGGGTGTACCTGGGAGGGGGGGGGAGACATCGATGTTGTCGTGCACAAAGAACGAGAGAGAGGTGCAGGCATACCGGTGAGGTGGCTGACCACGACAGCATCGAGGGTTGCGAGAAGGGGGTGTCGGTGCGAGGAGAGCGAAGAAGAGAAGGAGAGGAGCATCGTTGAGAGCCCACCCTCCCCTCCTACGATGCTCTTAAAGAGCTCGGGGGGTCGGGGGGGGGGGGAGACGGCACGAGCGGGGTGCGGCACACAGAGGAGAGGGTTTTCTTAAAAATCCTCACCCTTGCGTCGGGTTTTACAACCCTAATGAGAACAAGCCTGAGTCGGATCCAGACTCGACTCGGGTCAAAAAACCTTTTTTTTATGTGGGTTCTATACCCATGGCTTGTGACCACGTGTAAAAGTGTGATAAATTTTCCCCAAATATGTTATGAAGACAAGTTGGTGGTCGAACCTTGTTAAAAATTATGGTTATTTACATATTATGATCTATGAAAATTTTATGTTTAACCACACAAGATTTCAAATATCTAAATATATAACCTTTTAAAAAAGTACCTAAATCACAACTAGTTTCTCTTTTCTCTAAAATTTTTTATTTACCTTTACTACAAGAATGAGGGTCAATAGCGATGACGAAAGGTGCCGCTATTGCTCTCTTTGACACTGTTATAGACCTATAATGGTGATAAAAAGTGGTTGTCTAGTTTTGACCTCTGTTGATAAATAACAGGAACAATTATAGCTCATCGTTAAAGGTTACATCCCAATAACAACGACTTAGCCTATAATGGTGATGATCCTATAACGATGACTCAACTTTAACGATGACTTCATAGTCATTCTTATAGAAGATAATTGTGAGAATTAAATTCCATTATAGACTATAATGGCAAGCATGAAGTCATCATTGTATGCTATAACGACGACTTCATAGCCGTCATTACAGGCTATGATGAGTTTAAGACCTATAACGGTAACACAGTAATATCGTTGTTATAGGCCTTAAACCTGCAAAAATAAATTTTTATATTAGATTAAAATATAAATATTTTATAACATATAAAACCAAAGAGAAACAAAGAAAGATAGAAATAATGCAGGAATGAGAACCCTTAAAGGGTGGTACTTCTGCATCCATCAAAAATACATGCATGATAGTCAAACAATCTTTTAGCTATATAGAGTGCATCAAACTCATACCTGTGTCGCCATTAAGCATTAGGTTAGCACTTTATTTTATTGTCAATTACTCTTATGTGTCAATTTACAAACTGACAGCACAACATTGAATATGAGAGAGAGAGGCAGTTTCCATGCATACAAAAACAAGGTAAATTAGTGATATGTTCATATTTGTTCATATGAAGATCCAACTTACAGTTGTCATGCATAAAAAACAACCCAATCAAGAGGATGCTTGTCCTTGCTATGAAACCAACAGGTAGAGTTAAAGGCACTCCAAGGTAAGGTAGTGGAAGGGTGAAGATATATATAGAGATGGGGACTGCATCATATAACAAAAACAATAAGAAATGGAAGGTAAGTAAAACTGAAACTATTTTTTGCTCAACTATAGTTGTTTGGATTTATGTGTTTGTGTGTGGTCATAACCTAAGAAAGTTGCAACAAGAGATGACACCAGTGTAGAGGAGATCTTGATAAGATAAAGCAACGATATGTTGAAGGCTATGTTGACTGAAATAAACAGTAATGGCAAAAGTGGTGTGCCTTCACATTTTGATAATTATAATAAAATCATGTCAGTGTGGGATTGTATGAAGCACACAAATTTTCTTGTGCATAAGTTTTGAATTGAAAATATGCATTGTTTTTCAACTCTTCTGCTATACTATGGTTTCTTTTATCATTTTTTCAGTTTCCTCAGAAACAAAGGTTTTTAAATTTCATCATGCATTATATAAAGGATGAAGCATTTTGTTTCATTTCTAACAAGTATTCGCTATAAGCTTATAATCTAGAAATATTGAAGATTAAATTGTATTATTGAAGTCATTGCTTAGCATAGATTATGTTCAGTTGTTAGTATGATAAAAGATACACACAAGTTTAAAGCGTAATTCAATTTCATACATATCTTAATTAAGAAAATAAATAGGCATACCACTTGACAAGGAACCCATATTTAAATGGTTTCTCACAGCATATGTACCTTTAGCTGGTGGGCAACATCTATGAAAATTATTTTCTGGCAGTTAACTTTAGTTATTAAAAGTTGCATTAACCTTCAAAATTGTATCAACAGCTTGAACGAAAAATGATGCGATAATCAAGAGTGCCCAAAAAATTTTAGATTCTTTCAATGATTGACCAACACTAGATCAACTGAACAAGGAAAACAGTTAGAAGATTTGAATGCATGCTATCCATATAAAGCAGTAAGAGTTCATATGAAGCAAGTCGTGACAAAAATACATGACTTGTGTATGAAATTCATAAGATAACTAAGTTATTTTGGATACTAAAATTCTCTCAATAATCCTAGTTAGGGTATTAAGCACATCAAGTCCACTCTGAAAACAACCAAGAGATTCTATAAATACTTTAAAGCAGATAAAGAATATACAAGAGTTAATTTGTCACAAAGTTGCATTTGCAACAGTATATACTCTAAAATATAAGTAATTCAAATACAAAATCAATAAAATTTTAACTTAATAAATGAACAACACAAAATTTCATCATGACTTGTAGACCGGTTCATCTGCTTGCTTGCCATAAAAAAATAGAAAATCATGTTAGTACCTATGACAACTATTAAGAAGAATATATATATATATAGAGAGAGAGAGAGAGGGAGAGAGAGAAAATATTTTGTAAATTAAGTAGCATAATGTTAATAGTAGGGATGGATTTTCCTATAAAAAGGAATTTCAACTGCCTCACATTTACAACAAAAATTTAAAACAAAAAAAAATAGCAATACTCTTGTTAACAACAGTGACTTCATCACTGAAGTCACTGAAAAATCTTAGCAGAAAATCATGTTAATCAACTTAAATAATTTCAAGATATATGTTACTCTAATTCCAGAGATATTTTGGTTGCATTTGACCTGCTTATGTTGCATATATGTAGAAGTTTGGGTGAATGCATGCTTGTAATATTGATTATCAACAACACATTTGACTTATGAAGGGTATTTTAATTATATAAATATCAGTGACAAAGTTCAGTGCTAATCTATCAAGAAAAATGAGTTGAAATATTGGCCACTACAAGTTGTTTTACCTGTATTCTTTTAGATTCTTTTGATTCACAAATCATCTTAGACTATATGTGATTGTTGATAATTGAACAAGTCGATAAAATGAGCTAGTTGTCCAAGTAGCTTTGTAACTTTTATTTCTACTCAAATAGAATGTTGACAAGAGCTAGTTGTCAAAATGAGACAGTATGAAATTGTTGATAAATTAAATAAAGTCGATAAAGCTTTAATATGTCTATAGGAGTGAAACTTCATAGTTTAAAGAAAAAAGGTTAAAATTGTCATCTTCTAAGAGTTAGATGGAATTAGGTGAACACAAAAGCAACCCAAGTGGTCCTTTCAGCAATTTTTTTGAAAAGGTTAGACATTCATCTTAAATAGTAAGGGAACCAAATATAAATTTGCCACATAAATTACATTAAAAAATAAGTCATTAAAAATTATATGCCACTAGAAAGAAGAGACTCATGATAAGGTGGACTATCATTCTCATTCATCTTTAGGGCCCCACATCTCATTGAGAATGAAGTAATGATTACATGATCATGGTGCTCATGCACTTTGGATGAGCCAATCATCTAAGCCATCAATCCTAAAAATGACAATCAAGACGTAAGGGGGGGCTTAGAACATCTTTGCACTAACATGGTCCACAAAAAACAATACTCAAAAGTCGTCTAATTTTCAGATCATGACTACAGTAGGCTCATCCAGTGCATGCTAGCACTATCCTATATTATAATCTATTACAATATGGAATAATATTTTCAATCATAGATGACAAGTTCATCGCTTATTTTGGAATGCAGTTGCAGTCTTCAAAATTATCGCCTATCAATTACTCATCCTTATCTCATCTTAGTTATTTCACATATTAGTTATAGATAAAAATTATTTATCTGGATTGTGTACCTATTTAAATATATAAGTTAAGAGATCGAATAAAATCAAAAAGAAAGAAGAGAGAAAGAAAGAGGGTGTGATAGCTTTTTTCGTAGATGTAGGCCTTTGGCCGAACCACATATATGTGTATCCTATTTTATTTTTTCAACATCTTCACTCAATCTTGACATTGGTAAAAGCAATATATCTGTCCATTTGATATTCAAGATATATGTTTTCTATGTCAATTTATCAAAAAACTCACTCTACATAATTGCAGGCTCAATTCAAAAGCAATGAAAGGTTTAAGTTAAGGGGGGGGGATGTCAATGAATCTAGTTTTATCCGATATCTGACTGAATTTGATTCCACTTAGTTGCATTTGGTAAGTCAAGAGCATATCTATCCTGTGTGCATATGGTTTTGACTTTTTGCTACTGAAACCAACAAATTGATGGATACCTGAATCCGTTTATATGTAAAATAACTGATTTGGTACTTTTTACCATACAAATCTGAACCTGAATTCGAATCTGTTTAGCCAACATCAGATTAATTGAATATGGTATTGGCCACATCCGATCCGAATCCTAGATGTTTACATCCCTATGTGTGATCCAAGGAATCTCCAAATCGGATCAAAGATTATGATATGATCTATGCAACCTTACGATACACTATGCTAACTGTAGAGGATCTAATGGAAAATAGAAAATTTGCAAAAAACTTAAAGAAAATACAATTATTCAATATTCAATTATCCATCCTACAAGAACCTATGCCAATTAACATTTATAGAGAAAAGAGAGAACAATTATTAACAACATCCGAGATGAATACAAAGTCTATCTAGGATCTTGAATTCTACTTTACTATCTATTATCCAAATACAAAATCTAAATAATAAAAATAAATCTAAACATTAAAAATGGATCCATACGGATCCAACGAATCCGATAGCGTCTCACTCATGATATGCATCAATACCTACTTGTCGAGAAATGAGAGGCAAGTTGGGATATTGTCTGGTCGAGAACAGTGCAATATCTCCATTTATATATCTTTGTTTTCTAGATAAGTTGTTCCATCAAAATACCGCTTTCAATAAGTGTCATGATCAATCCACAATATCCTTGCAGAGTTGCAGAAATTTAAAAGATGGACAGTGAGAGAAGCCTCTCCTACTTCACTGGACTGTTAATGGCTCAAAAGTATCCGAACAGCCTTTTTTTTATTAAAAACTAATGAGGGTTGACATATTAGGTAGGCCTCAGTATACTGTAAAATTATATTAATGGTAAATTAGGGTATAGTTAATTGATTAGTGAGCTAACCTTGTCCTTGGTTGACCTTTAAATAAATTTACTACCTAATGTAGCTGTTGCATTGTCTTCCCTACAAAATCCAAATGTTGCATTATCCAAACTTCAAAAGGAAAAAAAAAGGGGAGAGAGAAAGAGAGAAAGAGTAGGGATGGCAGTGGACCGGGGAAAATTGGAGCGCGCCCCACCTTGCCCCGTTTGGACCAGGGATGGAGAACACGAAACGGGGATGAAGGTTAAAATCAAAACCCGTGTGGGATGGACTTACGTACGCTTTCTCCTGCTCCACCCTGCCCTGCCCCATATCCCCGTTAGTAAAATAACTAAAATACCTTTAGAGATGGCAGTGGACCGGAGAGAAACGGGATCCTGCCCCGCCTCGCACAGTTTGGACCAGGGATGGAAGACATGAAACGGAGATGGAGGCAAGGATGAAGGTTAAAATGAAAATCCGGGGATGAAGGCAGGGATGGAGGCAGAATTTTGAGACCTTCTCCCCGCCTTCGTCCCGGTTCACTGCCATCTTTAAGAGAGAGAGAGAGAGAGATTGTTTTGAAGAATGGTAATGATGCATGTCCACCTCAGTTTTGGGGTAATGGCAAGAAATGGCCATCAACTTAAAAAATGTATCCTAAATGTCAGTCAATAAAAGGCACCGTAAGTGTAAAGTTATCAATCCCAACTGCTTTATTTATTTATATATTTATTTGGCATCTGCTGGATGCATGATGGCCTTCCTTTCTACAATTAAGCTAACCCCTTAATGCCTGATTAACATTAATCGTGACCGCCACTGATGTCAAAGTTAGAGTATTAGCATAACAACAGCTAAGGAAATCATGACTATCCTTGGTCTATGTTAAACAAGTTTCAATTATGTGTATACATGTTTGCTACTGTATAATGTAAGTAAATTTAGTTGGAAAATCATAGGTGCAAGTTGTATCCACTCAATCGGACCTTATGGATATTTTGAGCAAGGTTTGTTTGTTTCGTACCTTAGATCATATTTCTTTTATTCTAAAAATATGATTTTTTAGGAAATTTTGGTGCATTGTCTTGATTTCTTTTGAAGCTCTTGCTTACATGTTGTGAACACATTATCCAAAACCTATTTCTTACTAAACAAACCATGTAGGCCAAACATGTTAAAGTGCTGATTTGTAGCTTATCATTACAAAAGGTATTTTTTCATATGGAAAATGGAAAACCACCCAAGTAGGAGTGTAAACCTGAGTGCACCCCTTGACCCCAGGGAGCCACCGCCTTTGGCTTACGCAAGGGGAGTAACGCCTGCAGGAATTGAACCCTGACTGCCAGTCTAGCAGTCGAGGCCTGTTCCAACTACGCTACCCCCTCGGGTCTCATTACAAAAGGTATTTGCTATTACAGTCAGTGTTGTGAGAGGTGTACGCCTCAGTACCTAAAGCGTACGCCTCAGAGGCGAGGCGCACGCTCAAGGTACTGAGGCGTTGCTGTGATGCGCAAATTGCCCCTCATCACAGTTCCCCAGTTACAAATTCCCCGGTGGTGAACTTCGCCGTTGGCTGCTCAGTCCGACCACCGGACGCGGCCCCCCTCGCTTCCGTACCAGCTGGACACGTGGTCCTTCTCCTACTGCCTCCCCTCCCACCGCTTCACTTCCAGTCCAGTTATGAGAGGCGTACGCCTCAGTACCTGAGGCGTACGCCTCAGAGGCGAAGCGCAGGCTCAACGGCTCGCTTCGCCTCATCGCATTTAACAACCTTGATTACAGTCACGAGACTAAGATGTGTCTTGGTTTTTAGACATGCAGTTTTAATAAAAATAAATTCAAAGCAAAAAAATATGGAGAACCTAATGTTTGGACATTGTATTCTAAGAGTTCCCCCATATCTTATAAATCTTATGGTGCAAGTTGTTTAGATCAAATCTGACCTCATAGATGGATTAAGTAAGATAGATTTAATAAGAATCGACCATTGTTTTGTATTTTTTTTAATGAAATAATATGATTTTTTAAATCACAAAATTTTATTTTTTGTCAACACTTGATTTTTGAATCACCAAAAAATTCTGCACACAAGTCCTATTTTGGTGATTTAAATGTCAATCTTCACTAAATGAATAATGATTAATCACATCTATGGAGTCCGATCTGATCAAAACAACTTGCGTTAAGGAAATCCCAAAAACATGTATGAAAAAAAGGATGGCAGTTAACTGATTAGTGAGCTAACCATGTGCTTGGTTGACCTCTAAACAAATTTTCTGCCCACTGTCTTCCCTACAAAATACAAATGTTACATTATCCAAACTTCAAAAGATGAAAAGTAAAAAAAAAAATGTTTTGAAATGTGTTAGTCATGCGTGTCCACCTCAGTTTTGGGGTCAACGACAAGGAATGGCCACAACTTAAAAAGATGAGAGTCACCTGTTCCATACTCTATTTCTCTAGTATTTTAATAAATTATCTTTTCATTATAAAAAAAACTTAAAAGATGAGAGTCACCTGAATGTCCCTATCACCAAAAGGGCGTATCACAAGTGTTAATTTTTAAATCCCAACTACTTTAATCTTTTTGGCATATGTGAATGCATAGTGGCCTTCCTTTCTATAATTAAGCTAATTAACCCCTTGACGCCAGATTAACATCAATCGTGGCCACCACTGATGGTAGGATCTTAGCATAGCAACAGCTAAGGAAAATATGACTATTTTTAATCTATGTTAAACAAGTTTCAATATATATATATATATATATAGTAAGAGAATCATAGGTGCAAGTTGTATCCACTCAATCTGACCCCATAGATGGTTCACATGGTTTGTTTGCCAGGGATGGTGGACTGAATCATATTTTTCCAATGTAAAAATACGATTTTATTTTAATCCATGAATTTGGTTTATTGTGGTTGAATCCCTTGAAAACTCTGCTTACATGTAGCAAACACATGATCTGAAATTTGTTCTATACTAAACAAACTATGTACATCACACTTGTAAGGTTAAATCCACAAAATTTTGAAAATTGTGAGAAAATAAAACATTTTCTGCTAGATTGCGTGTACAAATGACTAGAATATATATGTATGTATGGAGATGTTGGCTCTTTTATTAATAATTGGAGAGCAAATAAATAATAAAACGCAGGTTGTATAAAGATGTAGTAATGCAAAATATTAAAGCATTGATACCATGAGCCCAAGTTGGTATGAAATGAACAGTTCATTGATGACATGTTTCTCATTTTTGGCATTTCACACAGTAATCACATCTTAGGCATAATGTATATAATTATTGGTATAAGAGAACCACTACCTTTCTACAATTAGCCAAGCTACCAAATAGGCTTACCAACCGATAATGAAATGCGACGCACCTCCCAATTTAAAGACATTGACCTTATTGACTTACTTTTTCCTTTTAAACTATGTAGCAAAAAAAGGAGCAGCTAGTGCACGTCGCCTTGTGTTGGGACTAGGGATATCAACGGGTCGGGTTTACCCGGATTCAACCCAAAGCAAACCCTATAGGGTCCAGGTATGGTGATAAATAAGAAGACCCGATTAAGTCTCGGATCCGAGCCTGAAGGTCTGATTAATACATGGACCCGGGTTAATTGTGAAATTTTATACCAGACCCAGGCCCAACCCGGGTAAGACCCTCAAATTTTTAATGTAAAAATGATAAAAAATATTGTTTTACCGGGTATGATCTGGGTCTGATTCATGTAGCCCTTGTCAGGTTTGGGTATGGTTTCTCTTATGGTGGGTTCGATTAGACTCAGGTTCGAGCATGATACAATACCCAAAAATTGGGGCCAGGTCTGGTTCCACCTGGGCCCGAAACAAACCTGACCTGTTGACACCCCTAGTTGGGACGGTGTAGGTTCCAAACCCAATGGTATAGTTGTATAACTGGTAGGGGTTTGCCTAACCCCAGCTTGCCTGAAAAAAAAAATATGTACGCTGAACCCAATGCATTGACTTCATGGGACCACTGGGTCTGCCTGCAAATTCCCATTTGTTTTCATCTGGCTCTTGTTCTTGTTCATCCCTCCTAGTCGCTACAAGAAAGGGAGTTTTATTGACACTAATTTAGTGTTAGTAAAAGCCTGCCTAGCACCAGTAAAGACATTTATTGATACTAACGTAGCCAATAGTTTCGCCAATAAAAGTGCTGTTGGTAAAGCATTTATTGATAATGCATACCGCTAGAAAAGGCTTTTTTAATGGCGCTAAATTAGGACTGGTAAATAAAATTGTTTTCAAAACCCCTCTATTGCAATTGTTTCTCATATGATTAGGGCTGGTAAATGAACCGAGCAGCTCATGGCTCAGCTTGGTTTGGCTTGCCTGAAACTCGGTAGTGTTCTTCAAATTGGTTCTGTGAGCCGAGTCATTTGTAGCTCCTATAATGTATCTGAGTTGAGCAAGAACAAGAAGTGTTCATCTTACTTTGACTCATTTAGGCTTACGTAGATGACCTTATATAAGATTTATATATCATATATTTTTTAAACTGAGCATGCATATCATATTTGTACTGTGAATTAAAATAAAAAAAAAAAACTATGAAAACCTCGGTTCGTATAATATGTATATATACACATGCACATAAAGTGTATATCCGATGATCTATCTTTGAATACCTGTGCTGAAAATGGAAACTTTGATCCAACCTATGAGTGGTGGTTTCGAACGGCCTGCATATAATCATCTGAGCTTAATATTATTCTGTGAGGCGGATTTCTCAGTATGAACTTGCTATCTTACTACATTCGTAACTAATGAGATCACTTTTTTTTGTTGAATTCTAGCATTCTGTACCATGATCATGTTCCTGATTTTCCATAATTTCTGACAATTTTCTGAAAGGAAATAATCCAATTACGTTTGATATACTTAATTATTATGAATTGGAACCTTACTCCAATAAAATAATGTTGCACTGAGATTGTGTCTAAGCCAGCACTAAACACCAAACTGATAACATGCTTCCAAATTTTCTTAGTCACTTGACATTCCAAAAATATATGATTGACAGTTTTTGAATTTTTGAAGCAAAAATGACACTGACTAGGAAGATTGTACCCCAAGGCTTTGCAATCTGCTATGAGTTAATAAACGTGCCAATCTCAAAGTTATAACAGCTTGTGGATTGTGGGATTTCACCCATATGAGTTTGCTTAAAGCAAAATGATTCTCATGCTCACAAATTAAATCCCATGCAGCTTTAGAACTAAAGGAAGCGGTACCTGTCCACATGAGATGGTCTTCATTGCAATTTAATATAGCACGATCAGTAATGAATTGTTGGAATTGTTCAAGTACCTACAAATCATAAGCAGATATATAAAACGTAACATTACTGTATTCATTAACAACTTGGAGGGTTATGTGTAGAAGACTTGTAAATATTTTTGGTGATTTTATCTTTCAAGAAGCTAATGAGTGAAAATGCCCTATCCAGGAGTCAAACCAGAACTCTAGTTTTATCGTTTCCTACCTGTCACATGTGTTCTTGTTGTATGACAGAAATTCCAGCTTTCAAACTTTTTCAACCCAAGATCCTTGTGATTTATTCAAAGCAAACCATACCATCGGTGATTGCTTTAGCTGCAATGTTCCATGCCATTTTAGCTAACAAGGCTAAGTTCATCTCTCCAAGGCGTCTTAGTGCAAATCAGGGTTGCCAGAAGCGCCATAGTATATGGGGAAGCGAAAGTGCGAAATGTGGTGCCCGAAACCAAAAAAAATTGAGAAGCGTGCTTCTCATTTAGGGAAAGCTTGTTTTGCCTCGCTTCCTCTTTTTTTTATTTTTTTATTTTTATTTTATTTTTTTATTTTCTCTTTTTCGCTTCTCCCTCACTTCCTAGGTTTTCATCCGGTTCGTGCCCTAAGTCACTTTCGAGATGATTCCTAATTTGCTTTTAAGTCATTTCACGCTTTCCACTTCTTAAATTTTTGAAAGTGCCTCGCTTCCCACTTCCGCTTTCCGAATTGCTTTCCACTCTCATTTTCCCGACTGGAAACTCTTGTGCAAACTCTTCTTCATCATATTGTTTCCCAACCATTTTCTAACACAAGAGATTCATATGATTCTATAAAGAATGTCCACATCAGAAGAAATGTCTAATTATCATTTCTAATTTATGGATAACTATTTTTGGGAAGCTTTAGTAAGAAGAAAGTACATCTTTAATAAAAACAATTCTTCATGCAAGAGACAACTAGCCAAATGAAAATTAAGGCTTGCAATAAAAGGATTGATTTTTAAATTGATAAAGTCTTAAAGAGAGAGAAAAACCAAAAAAAAGGAAATGTGTTTTACACCTATCCAGTGATGCTAGAAAAAACAAGCATTCATTGTTTTCTTTTATTATTGCTAAATGTGCAGGTGTTTTATTCTCAAATTCTTCTTCTTCCTTACAATTTTAAGAATGTGTTAAGATGAAGGTGTCAGATCAAACTTGGTTGGCACACTGGTGTATCTGTAGATTTTGAAGGTGGGCCACATAAGTCAGGGTAGTTGTGGCCCCATCCTGAGTTTTCCTCGCTTTGGCGAGGTTTCTCATCATCAAAAATATTTGTGTGTGTGTGGAAGAAAAATAAAAATATCATGATTTTTACAACAACTAATATAATGCAAAAAACAAAGGTGATGTTTTCAAAATATTAATTTTGAAATATCTCACTTTTATCACGATATTGATGCAATAAAAACAATTATTTGTGCATATTGAAAAGATAATGATGATAGGGAAAACTTGCTTGATAATGAGAATAAAGAAAACCTGCTTGACTTCACACTTTTACGTGAGTGCAAGGTATTGTATATATTTCTTCTTTTCGGTTACACGATATACATTGATAAAGGATTACATGATAACAAGGATAGAGAAAATATCACGCTATAAGATAGGATTCAACTACATTAGAGGAGGCGTTTACTATATTCAAGGAGCCATTAGTTGGACTTGATGAGTTGATCTTCATTTGAGGGAACAATTGCTATATTCAAGGGATTACCACCTTCATTAGATGAATTATGATAACTCAAATGATTAGCCTGGAGGATTATGGTTTGAGACTATCGGCTATGACAAACTTATCTTATCACGCCCCTGCAAGCTCAACAGAGGGGCCCACACGTTGAGCTTGTGACGAAGATTGACGAAGTGCACAAGCAAGAGCAGTTTGGTGAGGCCATCTGCAAGCTTGTCATGAGAGGAAATAAACTAGACTTGAAGGTGGCCCTTGCGAACGTGATCACAGATAAAATGAAAGTCAATTTCAATATGCTTTGGTCAAGCATGAAAAACATAATTAACAGCTAGGTAGAGAGCTCTGATATTATCACACCATAGCACAGGAAGTGAGCGAGGAGGAAACTCGAGTCTACATAGGAGAGAGTGTAACCAAAGTAGATCAGAGGCGGCGCAGGCCAGTGATTTATATTCAGCCTCGGTGTTGGAACGAGCCATTGTCTTTTGCTTGTAGGATGACCGAGAAATTACATTTGGACCAAGAAAGACAACATAGCCAAGAGTAGACTTGTGATCATCAGGGTAGCCCACCCAGTCAGTATTGGAGTAAGCACTGAGCTGAAGAGAGGAGGAGAATTGAAAGAGTAGGCCATTATGCAAAGTCTCCTTTAAATAACGTGAGATTCTTTTGACAGCAGTCTAGTGAGCATCGGTCGGTTGATGCATATACTGGCAGACATTGTTTACAGCAAAGGCAATGTTGGGACGAGTAAGAGAGAGATATTGGAGTCCACCAACAATGCTACGATAGAGTATATGATCTTGAAATAGGGGCGAGTCATCTTTGGAAAGCTTGGAGGAGGAGCTCATAGGGGTAGAGACGGGTTTGGCATCAGTCATGCGGTCTCGTTGAAGTAAAGTGAGAGTGTATAGCTGCTAAGAAAGAATCACGCCTGCAGAGGAATAGAACACCTCGATACCAAAAAAGTAACTTACGCGCCCAAGATCCTTATTCGAGAAGGCCTCATCAAGACGCAAAATAAGATGAGAGATCTTGGTAGAGGAGTTACCTGTGATGACGATGTTGTCCACATACACTAAAATATAAGTAATAAGACTGCCCTGCTGAAAAATAAAAAAGTGAAGAATCTGATTGAGAAATAACAAAGCCATAAGAAACCAAGTAGCAAATGAGGCACTGGTACCAGGCTCGTGGAGCCTACTTGAGACTATAGATAGCGTAATCAATATTACAAACATGATGAGGAAATTGGGGATCCACGAAGCTAGGCGGTTGGATCATATAAACATTTTCATCCAAGAAATCATTAAGAAAGGCATTGTTGAAATCCAGTTTATGAATGTACCACTTAAAAAGATATTGCAATAGATAAAACCACGCGAATGGTGGTTGGCTTAACAAGACTATAAGTTTCAAAGAAATCAGCACCTTCTTCTTGATGAAAACCTTTAGCAACAAGACGGCTCTTATAATGAGCAATAGAACCATCAGCATGTCGTTTGATGTGATAGACCCACTTGGAGCCTACCATGTTCAACTGCAGTTGTGGTGGAACAAGATGTCAGGTGTGATTTTGTAAGCGAGTAGTATTTTCATCCTCTATGGTAGAGCTCTAGTGTTGATGTTTGATAGCTTGTTTGTAGGTGGTAGGCTCAAGCTCAAGAAGATGTATGCTAAAAGCAGTGTAAGCAATAAGATACAAGATGCAAAGAAGGATTTGGGTTTAAACAAGTCTGTCATAGAATGGGTGACCATTGGATGAATGTGCTTAGTAAAACAGGCAAGGGGCTGTACAGGGATGGATGGGACAGGCATAGGAGAAGTGGCGAAAGAGGCAAGAGAGAGAGAATCATCTAAGTTGGAATCGGGTGAACATGATGCAGGGGATGCTGGGAAGGAAGAGAGATCAGGCGAGGTAGGCACAGGGTTAGCACAGATCATGGTGGAAGAGGATCATATGAGGGTAAGGGATTGACAAGCACTACCATGGGAGAAACACTCCATTGTATAAGTGTGGATGTAGAGATAGAAGAGGAAAGACTAGGAGGAGCAAAGTGAGACTCATCAAAAAGCACATGATGAGATATATAAGTGCGAGAGGTAGTAGCATGAAAACAAATGTAGCCCTTATGATGAGGAGGATAACCAAGAAAAATGCAAGATTTGGTTTTCGGTTGAAACTTGGTGGAGTTGTAGGGGGGAATGAGAGGGTAGCGGACATATCCAAAGACATGAAGGTGATGATATTTAGGGACTGATGTAGAAGTTCAAAGGGTGTTTTGTGATTGAGTACTAGAGTAGGTAAACGATTGATGAGGTAGACCGTAGTGCGAAAAGCATCAACCCAAAAAGTACAAGGGATACACGACTTTAGAGATGAGGCCTGTTTCTATAACATGTCTATGCTTGCGCTCAACCAACCCATTTTGTTCAGGCGTGTGAAGGCAGGAGAAGCGATAAAAAATAGCATTGCTTTGTATATAGGTCTCGAACTCTCCTACTGTGAACTCGCCACCATTGTCAGATTGAAAGGATTTAATATGAAACCCAATTTGACTTTCAACAATAGATTTTAAACCTTTAAAACAGTCAAATACTTGAGATTTGGTTGTTAACAAAAAGAGCCAAGAAAAATTACTAAAATCATCTACAATTAACAGGTAGAAATAAAACCGTTCACACAAGCTAACCAGAGCGGGGCCCCAGACATTGGCATGTAAAAGTTTAAGGGGTTGTGAGCTCTTTGACAAGGAACGTCCAAATGAAAGTTTTCAAGTGTTTCCAACAAGACAATGTTCACAAAGTGAAGAACTTAATTTTATTATGAAAAGAAATAGGATTATTGGATTTAAGAAAAGAGATGATATTCTTATTTGTGTGCCCGAGGCGCTGGTACCAGAGATCAAATGTAGATGAGAGTCCTACATAGGCTGCCATCATCGAGATTTTTCACTTGCCTTAATTGGGCAGAGTCCCATGTTGATTTTTAGTCCCTAAAGAAGAAGCTTGCCTATCTGTCGATCCTTAATAAAAAAATTCAAAGGGAGTGAATTTGAAAATGCAATCATTATATGTTGTCAATTTACTCACAGACAATAATTTTTTTGCAATATTGAGCACGTGAATAACATTCTTTAAATCAAACTTAGAGCCTTGAGAAGATAGAATCAAATCACTAATATAAGATATGGGTAACGTCTTACCATTCCCGATCATAATGGAATTGTTGTCCTGATAGGATGATTTGTTTGCAAACTATTGGTCATCCATAGTTAGGTGGTTGGTGGTACCAGTGTCAAGATACCAATGGTCATCAGTTGATTGGTGTAACGACATGGCGAAGAAGGCTTTAGGAATATCCCAACAGTTCTTTGCAACATGACCATGCTCGCCATAGTACGGACAGATGACGGGGCCCTGTTGATTTTGAGAATGATTGGAGGGTTGATTAAAATTGACAGAGGGACCCCTGCTCTGACCACGACTTTGATTCCAATGACTCTTATAGGGGCCACAACCACAACTTATTTCTTGAGAGGCCATAAAAGTGGTTTGAGCGGATTCTTGATTCTCTGCTTGCTTAGGATGAAGCATGATAACCCTCCTTTCTTGATTGATTAGAAGATCATACAAGTCAGCAAACGAGTGACAAGTGACTCAGATGGTGATTGAGGTGACAAAGCTCTTATATTCGATGGAGAAGCCGTTTAGAGTGATTTGCACCAGATCATTGTCGTCAATAGGACTATTTGCAGTAGCAAGAGAGTCGGCCAAAATTTTGATTTTGTTAAGACAAGTGTTCATGTTCATGCTTTCTTTCTTAACAAAGGTAAGATTCATTTTCAAGAGCATAATTCTTAATGACGATTGAGAGCCATGAGACTTCTCTAGCACGACCCAGGCTTTTCGTGCAGTTTTGGTTCTCATGATTTGGCTAAGTATCGACTCAAAAAGTCTAGCTTTGATCCAACTTAAGGCAAGTTGATCAGACTTATGCCAAATGTAAAACTCAGGATTTGCCTCTTGTTTTCCGCCTTTTGAGAGGACAAATTCGGGGGGTTCAGAAGAAGCACCATCTACAAATTTGAGAAGATCTTGACTCTTCATGACTGACTCAAGTTGAGATCTCCAGAGAATATAGTTTTCTCTATTCAACTTGATTGATACGAGATTTGCTATGGCATTCCGCTGGGTTGCAGCAATGCTGGAAGCAATTGAAGCGCTCAAATGAGCTTGTGGCTCTGATACCATGAAAAGATAACGATAATAGAAAAAACCTGCTTGATAACGAGAATAGAGAAAGCCTACTTGACTTAATACTTTTATGTGAGTGAAGGATTTTGTATATATTTCTTCTTTTCGGTTACACAATATACATTGATAAAGGATTAGAGAAAATAGCACGCTATAAGATAGGATTTAACTACATTAGAGGAGGCGGTTGCTATATTCAAGGAGACATTAGCTGGACTTGACATTTGAGAGAATGGTTGCTATATTCAAGGAGACATTAGCTGGACTTGACATTTGAGAGAATGGTTGCTATATTCAAGTCATTACCACCTTCATTAGATGAATTATGATCACTGAAATGATTATCCTGGAGGATTATCGTTTGAGACTATCAGCTATGAGAAGCTTATCTTATCACATATTATTTATATTTTTTACATATTTATATATATTTTACATATTTGTTTCATTCTATATATGCAGATATTTTCCTGAAAAAACAGAATTTTTAGATATTAATGCAAGATTTTCCCTGACAGATTTGTCCAAAACTTGTGGCCTTGACCTTCGTATATATACTGATATACATGAAGGAGGTTCTTTCTTAAATACTTTAAAGTTTTTTCTGCAATTAAAATTTCTCTGATTTGGTAAAATTTTTACATCTTGACGTTGACTTTCAGTACACGCTTACTTTATCCCTGAAGAATATTACAGTACCTTTTTTGGCTGAAAAGAGAGAATCCTGTTGAATCAGAAAAAACCAAGTGTACAGTAAAAACGCAGAAATTGAACAAGCCCACCTGAACGACAGTATTCTTCTAGCGGTTTTAGAGAGAGATTATCTTTCTCAAAGATGATTCGATTCCATTAGTTGGCAACAGAAGGACGTCGTACAATGTCCCCACGCGGCAATTTTCTAGAGAGAGAGAGAGAGACAGTGCTGCCGACGCCTGCCTCCTTTCGTCAGCAGGCACGAAATCACACCCTCCCATGTGCTGAATCCGGCTGTTTCTCGGCGGAAAACGTCAGAACTTGCCGGATAACCCAATGACCCACATTAGTTTAGTCTATTCACTTCTCAAAGAGGTATTTAACATTAACCACCAACCAATGGCTGCATCGAAAGTAAACAAAGAGTTATATATTTTAGTTAAGTAAATGATTTATTTAATTAAAAAAATCTTTGGTGGTGTTGTGGGCCTTGTGGGTGAAGGGTACTAAAGAACCATCAATGTTGGTACGTAAGGATAAGCAGAAAGGACAATGGTGGGGTGTTTAGAAGGAAGGATGTGAATTTGCAGAGAATATCACAAATTTAGAAGGTGGGTCAGTGTAGGGATATGTGTGTGAGAGAGAGAGATGGTTTCAGGTTTCTTGTCTAGTGTGTGGAAATCGATCCGATACCTGTTGTTGAAAGTATAATATTATTTTGCTTAGTAGTCATAGATCGTACGATGAGGTTGTACATTTATTTATTTGAAACATGTCAGCCAATTGCCAAAAGTGCCCCCAACTACAGATTCCAATGCCCAAATATTTACCAAAGAACGAAAAGTTTATGAGAAAATTGGTCTCAAGAATGAAAAGTTTGGTTTTTTTCAACATGTAATCATACTTTTTGGTTATTGAATTATTATTAAAATTGTATTTTTAAAGTTATATTTGTTATAAGACTAACGTTTTTATCAAAGATTTTTTGACAAAAGGCTTAAAAATGCATTTAATTTAAAAAAAAAACATCTACCTTATACTATTTCCTGCTTGCTTGCTTCGTTTGCATGTCACGGAAGAGGAAGCCGCGGCACCTCTTTCACGGATTCTTTCTTTCGCAGAAACAAAATTGGACCCTCTAGGGAACACTTTTCACTGAAAGGGGGATTCCTGATTGCATTTTAGCATGCACATCGAGTTCTCATTTTGGGTGCATTTCCACGAAAAGCGCCCACTTTCTGTGATAAGCAAACGGACCCTTATGTTTATGAAAATAATTAAGCTTTAGTAATAGGAATTTCTAAAGCGCTTGCTTCTGGTTTCATGCTCAACTTCTTGTACTTCTTAATATTTTTTCGATTGGCACCCACTTCTTACTCTAATATCTAAAGTTTGTTGTTCAAGGTGGCATAGGACTATGGGTAGTTTGGGTTTTCAAACTTTACCAAGCATGTGGTTGAACCGATTAAATAGTTTGCTTGAATTTCTTGGAGCAATGAAAGACCAGAAAATGTCTAGACTTGACATGGGTTCCAAGATTGTTTAAGTCCTTACCAGGGACCCGAGGTGCCACATCGTCTAAGAACCATGATGCTATATTGTTCCTATTGAAGCATTAATGGGGTCCTTTATGTTTTAATTTTATGAAGGAATTTCTTGCTAAGGAAAACAGAGGCAGTCTTGGAAACTAAAAGAATATATTGTTTGATTCAATCAGAAGTGTTTTTGCCAACTTTAGTAGCAGGGGTTAATGGGGGTCATTCTTTTAAACAATAATGAAACGGAGGTCATTCTTTTATATCTAATGCTTATCATAACAGCTAATTGAAAAATAAGTAAATGATTAAAAAATCGAGGCAACCAAGTAGTGGTGTCATTACTATACATATACGCTTTTTTTTTTGCTTTTTGACCCCTTCGAGCCAAAAACACCGACACGCATCATCTCCTTTGTCAGATTTCCCCCTCCTCATTCAGTCCTTGCCTGCAACGCCTGCCTCTCTCTCTCTCTCTCTCTCTATATAGCACAGTTCTATGTATAATACAACCATCATTTCCTCCCTCAATAGCACAGTTCTGAGAGGGTGGTGTATGCAGTTCTATATATAATACAACCATCATTCCCTCTCCCTCTCTCTCTCTCCACATTCCACGGTAGCACAAGTCTATATATAATCCAACCATCATTTGCTCTCTCTCTCTCTCTCTCTCTCTCTCTCTCTCTCTCTCTCAAAAGATGGAAGATGATTTCAGCCACCGGCGGGCTTCCGTAACCAACAAGGCAATGCTTGGCACATGCAAAGACTCGCACACGATCACAAAGCCGAGGCAGGGAGCAGCCAAGGTCCCATCCCCAACCATTAGAGTCATTCACGTATTTACACCAGAGATCATCAAAACAGACGCTGCCAATTTCAGAGAACTGGTTCAGAAGCTCACCGGCAAGCCGATGGGCAGTTCGACGGCGACGCCGCCGCCGTGCAAAGCCGCTAAGAAGCAACAATTATATGTTCAACCCGAAGATGCAGCAGACGCACCACCTCCTGTTAAGGACATGATCGAAGAGGAGGAGGAGGAGGTGTCATGGGGGCATGATGATTCAATCTATGACAATGGCCTTGGTGACATAGACAGCATCCTAGCCGGCCTCATACAAAATGGTGCTTCTGATGTTTCTGAATTTCCACTGTTTCCTTTAGACACAAACCACTGTCTGTTCTAAATGGCTTTGAGTTTATAACATCAAATACTTTAGGTTTCATAGAGAAAAGGTTTGGCTTCTATGTCAAAAAGGAGAAAATGTTTGGCTCTAGTGATTCAATAGGTTGGTGGGATTCATGAAACTGGTGTTTGTAGTGCTTTGATATCTCTTAACAGGAAAGACTGGATATTTAATCTAGTTTTTTTTTTCTCTTTATTGATTTCAGGATTGGTTGGAGATGTTTAACATGTTGAAAATGCTAATCAGAACTTTTTTCCTTATTGTCGCTCTTACTTGACATGGGGAGTCTATTATATATGATGATACGTAGTGTGTAATTCATAACATAGCTTTCCAGGACTAAACAAATTTGATTTTAGAAATATGTAGTATTTAAGGTTTGATAAAGGCTGCAACATTATGAGTCATAGCGTATTTGCAGCTACCTCCTAATTAAATTTGGAATATTATTGCAGCCTTTTTTGGGGGGTTGGTTACCAGTTACCAATCTCGGTTTTGGCTCTTGTGTGCATTTGTTTCTTTTCTCTTGAATTAAGAGCCTTTTCTCAAAAGAGCTCCCCACACCTGGCTAGTTGGGTTAGCTTAAGGCATTAGATGTGCATCTTTGCCACAAGGTCAAAGCTAAGGGGAAACTCTCTGGTGGGCAAGAGAGAGTACTCATGGAGTTTTACACTACAGACCAATGTTGTATGGTTGCTAGGGGTGTCAACGGACCGGGTTTGGTTTGGACTCGGGTGAAACCAGACTTGAATCAGATTTTAGAGTATGGTATAAAATTTCAAAAACTATACATGGATCCGTGTATTAATCGGACTTTCGACTCCGGACCTGGGTAGTATTCTTATGCATGCGCACTAAGCATATGACTCTACTGGTCATAGTTCCCTGCTGTTGCAGCCAGTGCTTGTCTGTGCACGCTTGAACAAGGAAAGGATGTCTCCCGGGCATCAGAGAATGATTCAAGTCATGAAAAAAAAGTCTCACGTACAGTGTCCCCCCCTTCCCCCCATTGACTTGTTCCAAGCCTAAGTGAAAGTGAAGTGCTGGACCTACCATCCCAACCAGGGGTATGCTAGGGTTTGCAAAGAGATCGAATCCTGACGTGCTAGTAGATGCCAGAGGAGATCACTATTAGTATTGTATGAGGCAAAATGTTAGCAGATCAGTTGCTCTGGCAAGGTACCTTTAGGCAGCTCTGAGATTCCATAAGTGACTAGGGAAACCAGCTGGGCTGGACCAAACTGGTCTGGGCAGACTGATAACTTCTGAGGGCTGCCTGGACAGTCTACATTACGTGCCAGAAGCCTCTTCTCACCCTAGACCGATTCCAAAAGTTTGGTTTTCTTCTTGCTAACATGTGAAGCCTGTGTAAACGGGACATGGAAGCAACACGACGGAGGTGTCCTGGACAAGCGGAGGTTTTGTTCCAGGTGCTTTGGTTTTTGTCCCAGGTGTTCTGGACACCGTGTTTCAGGCATCGTGCATGCCCTCTATTTATGTCGGGTCCGGACAACAGCAACTGCACAATCAAATGCCCCTCAAGGTACTAAATTGATCACCATTAAGAAATGCACCCTACATTAACTAATTTAGTTTCTAATAATGTTTCGCGCTTATTAAACATTGGATCATTTGATGACTATTTGTTCCAATAAAATGACCCAGCACACATAGTGTCTACGCTAAGATGGGTGGAGGCTCACTTGAAAAATCAATGTTTCTGGATATTAGTTTTAGGCTGTGTTTAAGTGATAAAAATTTAAGTGAGATCTTGATGAACTGCTCCAACATGGGAGTATTTTCATTCGGCATTCAGCCTCTACCTTAACATTGTAGGATGTAGCCTACGCCTCAGCCTCACATTTCAGAGCAAAGGAACACATAATTATATAGATAATATGCATAAGAGTATGAAATGGTGTATAAGAAAATTTTGTCTGTCGTTGCCTTGACTTTCTCCTCTAATGAGTTTTCTGAATGACCATAAGTTTTAGAAAATATGGTATTAAAAAGAAAAACTAACAGGCTATCATTTATCTATCAAACCCAGTTATATAGTTTGCTTTTTACAGGAAGCAATGTTCCTTGAAACGTGTTGCCTTTTAATGGAACTGTAGTGCTCAGGTCAAGAGTTCATGATTCCTACATCCTTCAAAGTGTATTTCCCATGAATTTGGAGTAAGCTCTGGAAGTTCCAGCCTTCTAGCTTCGAAAGTGACCTCAGAAGAAGTCAACTTTTAGAAATATATAAATGTTTTTGGTAACTTCAATGCAAACCGAAATGTATACCATGTAAAGTTGATCAAATAATATATATAGAGAAAGAGAGCAATAAATTTGATTGATCTACACTTCATGAACAAGTTGTGCTGCAATGCGTAAGAGAGAGAGAGAGAGAGAGAGAGAGCAATAAATTTGGTTGATCTACACTTCATGAACAAGTTGTGCTGCAATGCGTAAGAGAGAGAGAGAGAGAGCAATAAATTTGGTTGATCTACACTTCTTGAACAAGTTGTGCGGAAATGCGTAATAGTAAGTCAAACATCTAGGCTAGGGATGGCAGTGGACCGGGAGAAAATGGGGCCCCACCCCGCCTCACCCCGTTTGGACCGGGGATGGAGGACATGAAACGGGAATGGAGGCGGGGATGGTGGTTAAAATCAAAACCCTTGCGGGGATGGAGGCAGGGATGGACTTACGCTTTCCCCCACTTGCCCTATCCCCTGTCCCAATCCCCATCTCGCCTCATCCCTAATCCTTCTTTAGGGATGGCAATGAACCGAGGCGAAACGGGGATCACTCTGCCTTGCCCCGTTTGGACCAGGGATGGAGGACATGAAACAGGGATGGAGGTTAAAATCAAAAACCGTGCGGGGATGGAGGGCAGGATTTTGAGACGGGACAGAAATGGAGACCTTGTCCCCCGCCCCGCGCCGGTCCACTGCCATACCTAATCTAGGCAGATGTGGTAGATAATTTTTCTTTGGTTAGGTGTGTCAATACCAAGATGGCCCAACTTGCATAATTTATTTAGGAAACAAACAAGTCAACTATATATTGAGAGAAATGCATGGCATACTTCCCAACTAAAATTAAAAGAGAGCATTAGTCTTAGGTAGAGGCTCAACCATAGAAGTATGTGCCTCTTCCGGCATATGTGCTTCAAGATGAAGACATTATTCTGTGAGCAAATATGTCATACACCTAAATCCTAAAAAAGAGAAGAAAAAATCTTACACCTGCAGCTCTAGTTGTGCAACTCTTTAAGTTTGCAGATATTGTCTGCAAGTGCAAACTTTATTTTTGGACATACCTATCTGGGCTTGCCCAAATCTCATGAACTTTTTTTTATCAAACCCTATAAATATGATCTATAAGAATTATTTAGCACTTAAAAAATCACAACTTTATGTTAAAAAACATGATACAAAGCATGATTCGTATCAAATAAACTATGTTGAGTACATCCATAAGGTCTGATTCAGAAGATACAACCTACAATTATGATTTCGAGTACGTGGGAATAGGTGCTCCTCGTACTCACTATATGTTAAAAAAAAAAAAATGATATGCACGTAAGATTTTATAATATGCTAAAAATCAACGATTTGAATTTTTTGAAGTTTTTCATGTCATGAAAATCCAATCTATGAATTAAAAAAAAAAGTTTGCAAAAAAGAATCGGTTAGGTTTGTTTGTCATGAAGATCACATCCGTTCGGTTGGATTTGCCAAAATGCTTTTAAATATAATTTTAAAAGTAGTTTGACCGGTTTGTACGTTTTTTTGGTAGGCTGGTCACTTTGCCTATATATAGGGAAATGAAAACCTCTTCAACGTTAAACCTCCCCCCCACCCCCCCACCCCGCAAAAAAAACATTTTTAATGGAAGTTTTATTGAAATTTTGTATTTTTTTCAAAAATTTGACCATACAGTTGTGTTCTATACGCTTGTCTTTATAGGAATCAGCTCTTAGAGCATTTGGTTCTGATGCATGGATAGCATACAAATTTTATAATTTTTTGAGGCTCTAAATACCATTTTTCTATCCAAAATTCATGATCCAAGTTTTCATTTATAGTAAATCAATCATGCTCAACACATTTGTACGGTAATAATTTTGATAAAAACAAAAAGTTTTCATTGGAGAGGATTGGAGGGGTTTCCATTGAGAAGGTTTTCATTCCCCTTTATTTATTTATATATATATATATATAAGTATGGAGGACTGTCCAATCAAAGTAAAGTACAAAAGATCCAAACTACTTTCGAAAATTTATTTTAAAAGTATTTATTTTGGCAAATATGAGCGTACTGATGCAAGCTCCAAGGTAAAACACCTAAGACCAGGGTTTTGTAGTAAATTTTTTCTGCGTGTACGCAGTGAATTTCAACTACCATGCGTTGGAGCACATTAGAGACAAATAAGTAGTTGAGATAGTGAAAGTATCAAATTATTGAAATTGGCAAATGACTTCAACAGAGGATTGAAATTTGCCAACTCTACTCTTTATAAAAGTTGCAACTACCACCACAACTCCCCAAATGCTTCCGAGAGAGAGAGAGAGAGAGTTTGGAAAACTTTAAGATTTTGATTACGAAGTATAGTTGCTTTTGGCAAGAAAATGCATGTTTTTTTCCCAACTAGAACTTTACGTACGAAATGGGCATGCACAAAGAATTTTGGTCTTTCTTTTTTTTTTTTTTTTAGAGAAAAGATATATATTGAACATCAGAAATGCACAAATACAAATTCAGATCATCAGAAATGCACATAAATTTTCACCTTTTTCTTTTTGAATCGAGGTGGCTCAAAATCAAAATCTGCCTTGGAAAGAGTAAATTTTCCCAGGCCAAACTCAGATCTCCCCCACCCCACACACCCAGCCCAAAAAAAATGACAAAAATCTTATGAATTCACAATCCCAGAATATGTGTTGGGTCGATTCCTCACTACATGAACACAAAAAACAGAATTCACAATCCCATCATCTTCAATCTGATTTCCGATTTTAATTTTGCCTTGTAAAATCAACCAGCCCACCAATGAACCACGTAAAGGCCACCCGCCCCCCATAATGAAATTCCTTCCACCTATGATTTTCTGACCAATTCCATGGCCAATCAGATAATCCATACTTTTCAGGAAAAATACTATACAGCCTTCCTTCTTTCTTACAAATTAGTCATAACCATTTAGCTAAAATTGCCACATTAAGCCAATTAAGATTGTGCAAACCCAACCCGCCAAAATCCAAGGGTTGAGATATAACCATCCACCCTACCAAATTTTTGAAAAATCGCCACTTTTCTATTATTATTTTTTTTTCAACTAATCATGCATTAGTTGGAAAAAGAAAATCAGTTGAACTAATCACCAATAACTTATGTTCTTTTCATGACAAGAATCTATAAACAAAAACCACCACCTCGCAAGAAAAGACTTGTCTTCAAATTTTGTAAGTAAATTTATTCTCCACCTAATTGCATGTACCAAGGATGGTGCCCTATTTAGTTTTTTTTTTTTGACAGAGCTGGGGCTAAGGCAGACCACTACCAGGTATACAACCATATACCATTTGGGGTTTGAACTTGCAACGCCCCAACACATGGTGACGTGCACTAACTGCTCCTGCCAGACAAGCGGAGCCCGCGTTGGTTCCTATTTACGTTTTTCCATACAAAGCTGTTGCACAAGAAAAAAAAGATTTTGTTCACCAAGGGTGCGTTTGATGGCAGGGATAAACGGACGTCGACGGCTTATCTCTGCTTTTATTTTCCGGGATAAATAGTCGGATCCGGCATTTTATTCCCGCTAATTTTGAGAACAATGGGGGAGAATCGTAGAAAATTGGAGGAAATAATCCCAGATTTCTTCCTCCATGTTTGCATTGGATGCGGGGCTCATGCCAAAAGGCGGAAGAAATCCTTTCATATGCACCTAAATGAATTCACAAGGGTGTTTGAAATTTGAACCCCTCGGCTCTCAGGTTCCAGGGATTTGATCTTGAGATTCATGCATGTTTACTTTCATCTTATGTGATTTGAAGTCCGATGTGATTCCACCTTATATGATTCTAAATCACAAGATAGACATTGTCATTTTTATTTCACATGAAAAGTGTGTAACATGACCCCAAATGTGAATATGTATCTCACCTCATTTTCTCATGGTTGCTTGAACGTGAGAAATGAGGCAAATGAGACTCATTTTCTTACCATTGCGAGAGACTTCTTATTTGGGACCAAGCAAATGTTCACATATTCCTACCCAGGCCCCCCTTCCCTTTCCCTCCCAAACTTTGGCCCAAAGAAAGAAATCTTAGATCTTCATTGTGAAGGAGGAGCATTTGTTTGCATCTCATATGAATCAAAATCACATGTGATTCAGAATCATATGATTTTAAATCGCAAGGTGAAGAATGTGATTTGGAATCACATGACAAGTGATCGGAAAAATAGAGCCCTAAATGTTATGTCTAATGAGATTTTAGGCAAAGGAGACGAGAGGAAATGGTGAACTGTGGATTTCTTCACTTGATATGTTATGTATCATGATATCCACCGATATATGTTACAATGTGACCAGTGAGAGGAGTTAAGAGGAGTTACAACAGTAAGGAAAGATAAAAAATGATAACACTCTTGATTCATGCAAGGGAGGATCAGGTGGAATGTGATTGCACACTTTTAGGTTACTGCTGTACTCGATCACTCATTATCTCTGCGGTACAACCATAGATAATGGGTGAGCAGGTGCAGCCGCACACTTAAAGTCTAAGTCACGTGAACGATTATCTTGCAGGGGCGGCTCACAAGAAGTTGAGGCCCATATTTTCTCCAATTTTTTTTTATTGGAGGCCCTCAGTATGTGAAATATAAGCGTTTTATTTTTTTTCATTTGAGGCACATATTTCTCTATTTTTTTTTATTTGGAGGCCTGCCATGTTTTATTGAAGGGCCTTAGCATGTGAAATATAAGCGTTATATTTTTTTTTCATTTGAGGTCTTCAGATATCAAAGAGGTCCGCTACTCCATCTCATGTTTGGGTGTTCCCAAAGAGCGCCACGTATAAGATGCAGACCGGCATGTATCCCCATGTGTGTCCGCATCATATTACATCGTAATGTGGTGCCATCGCAAAGACTTAAGTACCCTTTACCGCCATTGTCTTCATCTTCCTCGAACGGACATAAATGCCCTCTATCTAGAAAACTAAATTGGCGGTTCGTGAAAAGGATAAAAATGCCCTTCATCGTTATCGCGCCAAAACGTCCTGCAAAGTTTGCGTATGCAGCAAGTTGTATGTTGTAGGATTTAAATAATTCAAAACAATCCATTCTCGCCCTAAGCAGAAAACTCTACCGGAGCATACTTTGCTTTCATATGTGTACAACGGAGCATCCTTTCCTTTGTTCCAGAGCATCCGTTTCCGTCTTACGCGCAGTCGCAGCATCGTTGCCACCTTCTGTTGCGTATTAGTTGTTACTGTTGCTTACTCTACAGTTGGAATATCCAAAATCTTATCGTTTCGGTGAGTTTCGTGTAAGGTTTTGTTATTCAATTTGTAGGTTTCTTCTTATACAACGACTTGTAAGTTTGAGAAATCTTACAAAGATGTGTACTTATGAAGCCAAATATTGTGACGATTTGTAATCATGATGATCGTTTAATGTGTTGTGCAGGTTAGCAATGTATGTGCCTCATCAGAGAAGAGATGCCTCATCATTCTATGGTTTGTGTATTAGAGAAGTGATCCGTCAGTCCCATCTATCTAAGGTTTTTGAAAGATACCAAAATATACTTAAGATTGAGAACGATAAAGACAGAGAAAAAGCGTTGGAATTATATTATGCGAAGGATTATCCATCAGATATCGAGGCTGCGGACCAAAGGAAGAATGTTGAAGAACGAAAGATGCAGAAGAAGGATGACGAAGAGAAGGCAAAGCAAAGAAATACGGAGGAGAATGAAAAGAGAAGGCGGAGGAAGATGGCAGAGCAGAGGGAAAGGCAAAAAAAGAATTAGGAGGATTGACAAAGGTATTTTAACAAGGTAATGATGGAGTCAAGGGCAGAAATGGATAACTGGATCTTGGAGAATAAAGCAATGTGAAACAAGGCAAAGCTACTGAATGAGGCAGAGGAGAGGCAAAGGCAAATGAATAAGGAGGACGAAGAACGGAATAAGACTCAAGATGACGAAGAAAAGGAAAGGCGAAGGAGGGAGAAGGAGTTTGAGGAAGGTAAGGAAATGCAAAGGCAGGAGAAGGAGGATGAGGAGAAGAAGGAAAGGCAACGGAAGGAGAAGGAGGAGGAGGAACTAAAGGAAAGAGAAATGAAGAAGCAGGAGGAGGAAGTGCAGGAAAGAAGGAAACAAGACTTGGAAGAGGAAGAAAGGCGGCGGAAGGAGAAGGAGGAGGAGAAAGAAAATGAAAGAGAAAGGAAGAAGCAGGAAGAAGAAAGGCGGCGGAAGGAGAAGGAGGAGGAGGAAGAAAAGGAAAGAGAAAGGAAGAAGCAGGAGGAAGAAAGGCGGCAGAAGGAGAAGGAGGAGGAAGAAGAAAGGCGGCGGAAGGAGAAGGAGGAGGAGAAAGAAAATGAAAGAGAAAGGAAGAAGCAGGAGGAGGAAGTGTTGGAAAGAAGAAAACAATATTTGGAAGAGAAAGAAAGGCAATGAAAGGAGGAGGACGAGAAAAAGGAGAGAGAAAGGAAGGAGGAGGCGAAAAAGAAGAAGGCGCAGAAGGAGAGAGAAAGGAAGGAGGACGATGAAAGGAAAGAGAGAGAAAGGAAGGAGAAGGAGGAGGCGAAAAAGGCGAGAGAAAGAAAGGAGAAGGAGGAGGAGAGAAAGCAGAGAGAAAGAAAGGAGAGAGAGGAGGGGCAAAAGCAGAGAGAAAGAAAGGAGATGGAGGACGAGGAAAGGAAGGAGAGAGAAAGGAAGGAGAAGGAGCATGAGAAAAGGAAGGAGAGAATAAGGAAGAAGAAGGAGGACGAGGAAAGGAAGGAAAAGAAGCTCGAGAAAAGAAAGGAGAGATTAAGGAAGGAGAAGGAGGATGAGAAAAAGAAGGAGAGAGAAAGGAAGGCGATGGTGGAGCCGGTAGTGAAGGAAAGGGAAAGGCAGTTGGAGGCAGTGGACCCACCAGAAAGGCCTAGGTTGGAGGGAGAACAGGAGAAAAGAGCGACCAAGGTAAATAAATTCAACCTGTCTTTGAAGATTTAATAATATGTTTAGCAATTTTGGTACAGTGATTACTGTGTTAGATATTAATATGTATAGCGATTACTGTGATAGTCTGTGTCCAACCAATATTATTTATAGCGGTTAGTAGAATAGTATTTATAAGTACAAATGAAACTAATTGACAATTGGTATGAATAATATGTTATTTTGTGTTACAGGGAGGTCACAGGAGAAGTAGAGCACCAGGTGAAAAGCTCGGAGGCCGGTGTCAATGGCTTGTAGTTCTGTCATGGTATGGTCAGCTGAGTGCATATCAGAAGGACCGATTACGAAATATGCACTTCGGTGCCCTTTTGGACCAGCAATATTTTGAAACTTGCTGGAATACCATGACCCACCTGGTAAATAAGTGGAATGATAAGACTAACATATTCCAGTTTGATTCTTTTGAGATGACCATGACTCTAGAAGATGTGGCGATGATCAATGGCCTTAAGTGCGATGGCAGTGCTGTCCTATTACGGCATTCAAATTATAATGCAAGGGAAGAATGCACAGCCCTTTTAGGAATATTGATGGACGAATGGAGTCAATGTATTTCTGGTGGAATGAAGTCCACATCAATGAAAGTTTCATTTTTCCATAATAAATGGGAAGGTCGCTCCGCTACTTGTGCATCTGAAACAGCTGACCAAGAGTTGCGCGGCTTCCTTCTTTATTTTTTTGGTCTTACATTATTTTCCGATTATTCTGGTTCGAGAATAAGTTACATGTGGCTGCAGTACCTGACAGACTTAGACGAAGTCGACAACTATGCCTGGGGTGCCGCTATGCTCGCACACTTGTACAGTCAACTCTACCGTGCGAGTAATGGTACGAAAACAGTTGGGGGATTTTGGCCATTTGTTCAGGTATTTGTTGATTGCATAGTTAGTAATTGTAGACTAATTTCATTGAAGGTTGTAGTGTTACTAATAATATTGTTTTTGTTAGGCTTAGGCGTGGGAACATATTATCCCATTGCGTCTACGTGGTGCCCCTGCGAGGAGTGGTTTTCCAATGATCAGTCGCTGGGCTAGAATAAATGTCACTGTGCATAATGCTAAGTCCATTTTAGATGGGCTGGAACTGAATTAGGTAAACGTTCTAAAATTGTTTACTTATCATTGAGTATTATAAATCGTTGTAATGTTTAGCATTCTTAAGTAATCATCGTTCCAGGAATGTCTTCCGTAGTACATATCATTGTCGTCATATCATGCTTAAGTAAATTATAATATATTTGTCACTCGTTATTAAAAAGAATTACCAATGTACAGGTTTTGTGGAGACCTTATGGAGATGGGGAGGCCGATGATCAAGATTTGTGGCTTTTTTGCAATTATGAAGCCGAGTTGCAGCATGGTAGTCGAGTTCTCCTACAATTTGGCTTAGGACAGTCCATCCCAAATATGCCTTTGGAAGTGAGAAGGAAGATGAATAGTGGTGGGTGCGGGAACGTGAATTGGTGTGAACACTACATGGACGAATTATACATTTGGAACTCAGGTGGTGTCCCTGCCGTATCGTATGATTCTAACGGACGACAATTTGATCCCTTCTATTTTGAAAGCTATTGAGAACCAATGCGTTGAAATCTGTCGATTGATAAAATTGGGAACCCATGCATCCCAACTGCCCCCTCTCATGTTACAGCTCAGCCTCTATAACCAAAACGTCGTCTCTCTTCTATTACAACAATGATTTCCTCAGTAACAAAGCACGATGAGGAGCAAACAATTGCTACAAAAGAGCACATTGTCTCTGCCGCAAGGTTCGATCTTATGGAGAGGGAGAATAAGAAATTAATGACAGAAGTTAGCAATATGGGGATACAATTGAACTCAGTTGTAGAGATGATGACCAACTTTTTTAGTAAGATGGACGCAACCCAGAGGCCACCCAGGATAGAGGGTCTACCAATAAAAACAGAGAGACAAGTGTATGATATTTCATCTGATTCGTTAAGTGTCTAGTAATAAACCCTGGGCATTCTTTTTTATCATGATAGCTATTTGTTGTAATTGTATAATTAATTATCGTAACTTGACATTCTTTTATTGTTTAATTCTTTATTATTACATGTAACATACACGTTTCGTCTGTGGATCTCGTAAATAAATAAATTTTAATCGAAAATAGATGTGTTTTTGCACGCACACGTTTTCAAAGTCTGTGTAAAAATATCTTAGAAATACATATTACATAACATATAATATCTTACAAATCGATATACATATTGATTTGTAAGATATTGAAAATCGATACGGCAGTTCAGCATAATAACTTACAACTCGACAATACAAAACCATACTATCTAAAAGGTCGATAAATATATCGAACAATAAATTACAAATCGATAAGAAAGAAATTGGGCATAATAGCAAACAAATCGATACAATGCATATAATGAGTTAATGTAGGATACTTGATGGGATAGAGGCTCTTTCTAGCATTTGTAAACAAGCATTCTTGTCAATAGGTCCCAGCGTCTTACAAATATCGATAAGTTTCCAACCATCGTAAGAACATGATCTACCTGCAATATCCAAACAATGCCTTAATGGCACACCAGACGACATGCCTTCTTCATCGATAGCATGATGAGATGAAAAGCTACTCACGCTGCCTTAATGACACTGGTTGGAATGTTTGTGCATCATTGTTTTCTTCCATGATGCCTAACGACAGCAAAAATGAAGAGAAGACACATGAATGTTTTGTAACACAAGGCAGGCACGAGAAGGCGACAATGTGTTGTAAAACAGGATAAAAAACAAGGCGAAAAACTCGACTGGAGGCGAAGGCAAAGTTTGGGTTGATAATGGGAGCTACTATTACAGCAGATGGCGCAGGAGTTTAATGAATAGGGAACGTCTCCACTTTAAATAGTTAACATCAAACTTTCTGGATGGAGGACTTTTTTGTCCGTTTCTCGAATCGGAGTTTCAGAACTCTTGAATGGAGGATATTTTTGTCATTTCCTCGAACTTTCTGGATGGAGGACTTTTTTGTCCTTTTCTGTCCTTTTCTCGAATGGTCGTTTCACAACTTTTGAATGAAGGATATTTTTGTTATTTTCTCAAGCCGTCATTTCAGGGCAAGAAAAGCAAGTAAGGGTGATTAAGTCTTTGCAACAACACCAGAGTCCGATGCAAAGTTATGTCAACATACACGGGCATACGAGCCTCATGTGCATGAATACGTGGTGCTCATTCGACCCCTCGAACACAGACGTGGGATTCAGTGAATCATCGAGGGCGAACATACACCACCCTCTCCGCCCTGGTATCTGGTGCAACTTAATTGGATACTTTTTAGTGTGCTGCTGCACCTGATCACTTTCCATCACTGCTTTGGCATGATGACAGTATCATTGGGTGCCTTACTAACTTGACCCTTATCCTTTAGGCTCCTATGGTCAATATTTCAAAATCTCACCTCATTTCTCTCATTTGTTTGTGTGAGAAAGGTGGTACATGAGAATCATATTCTTACCATTGTGAGGGAACGATTCTCATTTGGGGTTAAGCAAATGTATGTTTGATTGGCCCAGCTCCGAGCTTGGGCCTACCACGAATAGAATCTTCACTTTTGAGATCGAGCAATCAAAAGCACTCGAAATAGAACGAAATGAATGCGGGAGATGGTGTTGGATGCGGTGGATGCTCGGAGTGTCTACCGCATCTTTAAAAGGTTTTATTTTTGTGGGTCCCCCCGACTCTCTCTCTCTCTCTCTCAGCCAGGGGGGCATCGGCGTTGGGCCACATCTCATTTTCACTGTCATCCATCTTTAAGATGGACGGCCAACATCAAGCCATGCTTTCACCATTCTCTATAATCGGCATGGTCCCATTTAAGGGGACTTAGTTTACCACTCTGCTTCCAGTTAAAGACGCAGTTGCAGTGGAAGGATTTTAGATGTGTATGGGTCTCAGTCTGGATCCAACAGTCCACCAATGTGGCGTGCTTGATTTGACTCTGAGGATCAAACCACATGCACTTTACATTTTTTACATGCAAAAAAATATGTGATCCAGACATCAGTCTGTAAAGCCCAACGTGGACCCGGGTCAAGTTCGCTTCGAACAGGACGAATCCATTTCCAACTCATAGTGTCCGATGCCTCCTGATACAAAGGAAACAGAACTTGGGTCATGTCCAACCCATCCATGGCCCCATTGTCGGTAGCTTATTCAACAGGGCCCAGATCTCCACACAAAATGGTTAAAAAAAGGTGACCAATTCAAGATGCGTACTTGCTGTCCATCTCCAAGATGGACGGTCGTGATTTCTGAACAGACCCACTAGATGATGGATAGAGTTTGTGGTTAACTTGGTCACAACCACCCCAAAGTTAGGCAGCTGTACGGTTCTTTCGTATGCCTAAAGTTGTTATATAATATGTAGCCTATGTCACAATATACAAACATCCAATTTTAACACGATACTTTCAAAGGCAGATATTTTCAAAATATTAAATTATTAATTATTTTGAACAATGCTGTCATAACCGAATCTAAATTGGGCCCAAATCGATTCACTTGTGGGCCTGGCCGGCCGATTCAATATGTAACAATTTAGTAGATTCGGGCTGAATAGACTTTGAATCGGTCTCTTTTTTTACTTTTATCTTAACCATTTATCATTCGTTGAATCGGCCCATTATCATTGGAGAAAGACAATAGGATGGTGTTGGGAGTGGCAGTCACATTAAAAAAAATGAACTTTTTGTTTCGAGGAAATACGTAAGAAGGTAGGCGTTGCACTCATTGAAAATAAGATGAGAGAGAATCGTTTACGATGGTTTAGACATATTCGACGAAGGCCTAATGCTCCAGTTAGAAGGATGAAAAAATGAAAAAATATATTAGTTAAAAGAAGTCGGGGTAGGCCTAGAAAGACATGGATGACGGTAATAAAAAAAGATATGAATGCTTTGAACCTCACCGAGAGGACATGACATTGGATAAAAATGAATGGAGGAGAAGGATTCATGTGGAAGACTCATAATGATTTTCTTTGTTGGTTCACATCGACGACCCCAATTGTTTTGGTATGAAGGCGTAGTTGTTGTTGTATTCAAACTAAAAATTCATATTTTTTTTGTGGAAAAAACACGATCCAAGTATCGTCTCTTAGCAAATCTGCCAAGTCAGATTAGCAAAAAAACACCTCGAAACCTCCGCTAGCTCGCAGCAAGTATATTTGAAAATGCCAACTAATTAAGGGTTTAATTTTATGACTCAAAAACCCATGCCTTCGGAGCCCCCCACACACGGTGCTGTTGACCGTGCGAACAACGGCCGAGATGGTCGGTTCTTGATCGGACGGCTAGATCTTGTTCTTCGCGGCTGGTGGCCTAGGGTTAATCGTTAGAGATTACGCGTACGTGTACGTGCAGGAGCTAGCAAATGGGAATGAAACACGTGTCACCTAAATCAGTAATTTAACTCGCAGAGGAGGACAAGTTGAAACCCCAGATGGGTCCCACGGGTCGTACAAGAGGGGGGATGAGAATCGGTTTTAAATACTAGGGTTTGTGGGCAGGGGAGGGCGAAGGGAAGTAGAGAGAGGGAAAGGTGTGACCCCCCTTGGCTTGGTCAGGGACTCTCTCTCTCTCTCTTCCTTGTTTACTCTCCACAAGGGTCGACAGGTTTCAGGTACGAATCCCATCCTTGACAAAATCTAATCACTTCTCTCTCTCTGAAGATCTCTGTTTTTTGGGTTCATTTTCTGAGTGGGTGTTGGGTAATGCACCCGTTTATCTGGAAAAGGTGGGATAAGATGGAGAAATGGATTGTTGTCCGTCACGCAATTTCCCATCTTTTCCCACTTTGTTTTTATCCTTCTTTGGGGGAGCAGAGGTGAGCTTTTTTGTTAGATATAGGTGACATCATTCCCATGTGGGTGTGGTTGGAATCAATCAACAAACTTTTTCCAGAAAAGTGTGGAGGAGTTGGGGTTCGGTATTATGGAGTGCAATGCGATTTGCAAATGTCCCAACTTATCCCGATTTTCTGGATAAATGGGTGCTTTCGGAAGACCCCATTGTTGTTACACGAAGATCTCTCTCTTCTCTCTGTGCTGCATGAAAGATGCTTCGGATATCTGGTGGGTATATAATTCTTTTATAATATTTTTATTATTTTCCTTTTTGTATTTCCTGCAATTTGGTTGTTACATCTTTCCAAGAGCTATACATCTTCACCATTTTCTTGTCGTTTTAAGGAGATTTAATATACCAACATATTTTTTATCCTATGGTAAATTTGCTCTTAGTTGCTGCCTACCCAAAAAAAACTCATTTTTTGGAAAATTTTGTAAAATAATTAAATGGTTTTGGGTTACTGTGATGTTAGATCTACTTATCGGTGGTTTCATTGTTGAGGTTTCGGTTTCCTTTTCGCTATTTTCAGACGCATTTTTAGGTTTTTTTTTATGGACTCACTTATCCGGAAAACTGGGATAAGTCGAGATTCCCGTAATGCGATATCCCAACTTATCTCTGTTTTCTGGATAAGTGGGTGAATACAAATAGGGTTGGAGAATAGACCCTCCCTCTGTTTTGCAATGGCGACCTCAGACCCATTTGTTCCTTTTTTTTTTCGATGATATGGTAAAATCTCTGGAGTTGCCATTTTCTCTGTTGATTTGTTGTTGGAATTTTCAGTTAATGTGCCTCTTGCGAAAAAATGCCAAAATTTTCATACTCTTTAATTAGAAATTTGCAGCTATTTTCCTTTTTTTTTTCTCTGCGTGTTCATGTTTTCTTTGGTTACAGATCTTGTTTGGCTCCCTCAATTTTCTCTTAATTTCCTGGCCCTATCATGTACGTCATTTCGTTTGTTGATTTTCTTCTTACTTTTATAGAATACATATGGCCACTTTAGTCGTTGTCCCTATATAAAGCAAAAAGTCTGATTATTCGTTGGTTTCTTCTTCTGAAAACCAGTTAAAAATGGAACTCTAATAATAATAATAATAATAATAGTATTATTATTATTATTATTATTATTATTATTATAAAAGCATAAGCACCGAATGACCATACTAACCTTACCATTTTCATGTTGGTAATTTCCCTCTTTGTGTAATATTTGTTTTTTATTTTCTTATATAAGCACTCATGCATATTTTGTTTTAAATTTTCTTAACACAAACCTATTCTTTTCTTTTCTTTTTTTCTTGATGACCAAGGAAAACCACCTCAGTTTCTGGAGTATAAATGTCATGTCCATGGGTTTGGAACTTGTGATGTCTCGTCGACATGGTGGCATTCATAAGTGGCTCCCACCAAACAAATGGAACCTTTGTGAACAAACACAACTAGTCCCTACCCTCGTGGGAGACCCAGCCTTCTAAAACTCAAAAGTTCAGACCCAACATTTATGAATTAAGTCTTCAAGAAGACATATACTGTGACTTTGGTCCATTTAACTCAAAAGTTAAACATGGGTGAAAATATGAAATGACTGAGATACTTTCTTTGGTTAGAGACATGACATAAAAATAATGCCTTTTGGTTGCTTGTGGGGGTGCAAATGAGATTCACTTTCTAAATCTCATGAGAAATTCTACTTCTCACACAAATGAGATTCACTTTCTAAAGCAACTCTAGTTTGAGCTTCACTTTTTCGTAGGGTACTTTTTACTTTTGGGTGCTTTTGCAAAAAAAAAAAAGAAAAAAAAGCAAATGATTCACTCTCTAAATATCATGTGATGGAACCAAACGTATCCTAAAGTTTAAGGGTAGAATTTGTGATTAGGGTTTGGACTGTTTCCCCAAAAGCTTGAGCTTATACTTGGTTTTTTTCTCACAAAGGCAAAAGTGAAACTGTATTTTGAGATTAAGAGATGGGCCTTTTGGAAAATTTCTCTTTTAATTTTTTTTTATGTGGGGAACATATTTATTGAGTGGTGATGCTTTGCTCAAAAAGCTCTGCTCGTGAGCCTCTGACATTGAGATGGACCTTTTTTCTTGGATGCTTTGGTCTCCTTCACATGCTCTGTCTTCCTGTTTTTCTTAGTTTTCTGAACACCCTAAAATTGGAGCCATATGGGTAGAGGTGGGCAATTGGCCCTATCGCCCGACCTGGCTCGGATATATATATATATATATATATATATATATATATATATATATATATATATATATATATATCAGCTCGATTAAGCCCACAGGCTGAATGGGCAGGCCGTGGGCTGGTGTTTTTCCAATGGGCCGGCTCAAACCGGGCTTTTGGCTTGGCCCGTTGCCCACCCCTACATATGGGTAGGCCTTGACTTGGAGCAACTGAACCCAGTCTTTTTTTACCCAGTGATTGCTTTGGCTTCAGGTCGAACCTTTTATGCCTATAAGGAGGGTTGGCCTAGTGTGATGGAGCCTTGGCTGCAAGATGGGTGGTCAAGGTTCAATTCCCATTGTTGTCACTCTTTGCATGTCCAACATAGGCTTTGATGGCAGGGGGTCCTAGCCTTGGAGTTCTATGCTGTCAGCATGATAATCGAAAGTATGGCAAGTTGGGCCAGTGCTATCAGGTTTTTTGTGTAGGATTCGATTTTTTCAGGTTATACATAAAAAAAAAAAAAGGGTTGAACCATGGATTGCTTGTGCAAGTTCGGCTGTTTGCCTACATGGGCTCTGCCATTTACTTTGGTTGGTCAGCTTAAGGCATTCAAGTTGAAGGATATCACTTTGATGCCCGAAGTTTGTGCCCTCTTGCTGCAAGGTCGAAACTAATGAAAAACGATTTCCTATGGAGAGTACTCATAGGGTTTTACACTGTCGACAACTTGTGGTGGTTTTTCAAACTAGGTCATGTGGTGGGCTCGAGTTGTTCTTGATTGCTTCTTTGATTTGACCCGGCCTGATGGTTAGGCCCATTCAAGTTTGTGGTCTACCATGCATTTTAGTGTGTATTCCCTGTCTTGGCAACCCAACCAACTGTTTCATATACTTGAACTGTTCTAGGGTGTTGTTTTGATTTGGGGGTGTGTGATCTTTCAAGCAAAAAAGCTTTCATGTTTTACATTTGCAGGCGAGCCATTTCTTTCTGAGGAAAGTATTACATATGGTCGGTTAAAAAAACAATCATTTTCCCGGTGTGAGATCCATAATATTCCTGGGTTTTGGGACGAGCAAACTTGGGCCTTGGATGCTGCATAAAGGACAATCCAAACGCCAAACACCATGTTTGGATAGTTTGCCTTTGACAGGTGCTACAAAAATTTTAAGAGTCGTTCATCTTGTTGATGAATGAATGACATCCAAAACACAGTAGATAAATGAATGACATCCAAAACACAAAAAATGAATGGCCGAAAACCAAGGAAGGAAAATCGTTGGTCTTTTGGTTGCCGCCCATCTCATGGATGAACCTCCAACCTAACCGTTGTGATCTTTCAAATCACATGCTCTTTACAACCCCACCGTCTATTCACCCTTGTGCAAGTTGTGGGCTCAACAAAAAGTGCTGATGATGATGTTATTGTGGTCAGCTTTGCTGGCCGTTGAACTCCAAAATGGACGGTGGCCCAACAACGGAACAGGTCCTCATGATTTGGCAGATTATCTTCCCTGCTCTTGTTATGGTTTCTTGTTTCAAATGAAACTTTTCACCCCAAGGGGGTTTGGTGTAATGGGATGGGACCTAGGCTGCTAGGCAGGTGGTCTAGGTTCAAATCGCATGAGTGTCACCCTTTGAGTGAGCCGAAACGTGGCAGCTTCCCGATGGCAAGGGGGTAAGCCCACAGAGTTTGACACTACCAGGACAGCGACAGTGACTACGGCTAGGTCTATCTGATTTTGGGGGAGGTTGAACTCTCTTTTCTTTAAGATCATACTTTTTGTCTCTCTTGGGGGTGGTTGTTAAAAAAAGGCGTCTCTCTCTCTCTCTCTTGTCTCTTTGGCAGTAAGATGCGTGAGGAGATCGAATCCCATGAGTTTATCAATACCAACCAAGACCACGAATAACAAATTCCTCTTCGCCTCATCTTTTGCGTAGCAGACAAGCAAGAAACTCCTCTCTTTTTTTATTGCCCCTCTTTCCTGACCAAGCATTTCTTTAGCATTTCTTAAGATGCCGTTTGGTTGGATTATTCCTTTCGATTGGGTATGGTTTTCCATGGGTCATGTAGTGATGCATGCATCTTTTCATTAATGGGTTGATGGTGTCGTACATAGGTGCATAATCTCTCCAACGCCTTCTCTTGTAGACAGGGTCATTGATTGTTTTAGGTAACAAAAGAAGAAACTGCAATTCCCGTACATCATATTTGACAGGGTCAGGTTGAGCCAGGCAATAAAAGAGGGCCCCACCAGAAGAGCTTGTGCGTAGTTGGAACAAGCCTCAGGTGTCGTATGGGGAGTCGGGGTTCGATTCTCATGGGCGTTATGCCCCTTACATAAGCCGAGGCTGGTGGCTCCTTGGTGTTGATAAAAAAGTCATGCAGACGGTGCGTTTGGATATGCATTAAATCAAACCTATGTTGGACATGATCAATACTATATATCCTTATGTCTTGTGGATGCCCAAAAAAGGATGTCATTTTGTTATGTTTTCCATTCGAATATAAAGGGACACGATACGGGCATAAATTTAAGTATCCTTGTGACGTAGTTCTTACGTTCATCTAACTTCATCTGATCTTCTAATTTTTTGTTGCCTCTTTTTTTTTTCAATGTCATTGATTACATTATGTTTGCTACCATAAAAAGCTTTTGGTTAACAGTTTACTTTTTCTAGAAATTTGGGTCAGCAGAAGAAAGCTCTCTCTTTTGTGGTATTGTTTGGGAAGGAGTTATGGCACTGAAAAATATGTTGGCTTTTGTTACTTTATTGGAAAAGGGACAGTTCATAAATCGCTCTCAAAGAGGAGACCTGTATATTGTTTTTGCCTGTTTTATTCTGCTATTTTGGTTTGCCTAACCTCTCAAATCGTCTAAATTTGTGCCAAACCTTGTTTTCCAAAGCCTACTAACCTCCTTAACTTGGTATTAATGCATAAGCATTTACAACTATATATGTTGGTCTCTCAAAGTCTCTGTTCTTGCAGGAACCAACCGAGCTCACCAACTTGACGTCCCTTAGCATCCACCATGGGCGGTGGTGGCAGGATGAGCGTACCCATTCAGAAACCCAACCCCCTGGAACGCGTACCAACGGACAGGCCACCGTTCACCATTGGACAGATCAAGAAGGCAATTCCCCCACACTGCTTCAAACGCTCCATCCCGCGCTCGTTCTCCTACGTGATCACGGACCTCACCATTGTGGCCATCCTATACTACTCCACCCAGTTCTTCCACCTCCTGCCTCCCCTGGCTAACCCCATCCTCTGGGTCCTCTACTGGGTCTGCCAAGGCTGTGTGCTCACTGGGGTCTGGGTCCTTGCCCATGAATGTGGCCACCATGCCTTCTCTGACTACTCCGCGCTTGATGACACCGTGGGCTTGATCCTTCACTCTTGCCTTCTAGTCCCCTACTTCTCATGGAAGTACAGCCACCGGCGCCACCACTCGAACACTGGCAGCCTCGAGCGCGATGAGGTGTTTGTGCCAAAACCTAAATCTTCACTCGCCTGGTACTCCAAGTACCTCAACAACCCGCCTGGTCGCGTCTTAACCCTTGCTGTATCTCTCCTGCTCGGCTGGCCACTTTACCTCGCCTTCAACGTCTCTGGCCGCACCTATGAGCGGTTTGCCTGCCACTATGACCCTTCCGGCCCGATCTTCTCTGACCGAGAGAGGGTGCAGATTGTGGTTAGCGACTTGGGGGTCATGGCTGCGTGCTATGGGTTGTACTCGCTATCCAAGGCCTATGGCTTTTGGTGGCTGGTTTGTGTGTATGGGGTGCCGCTGCTGATAGTCAATGGCTTCTTGGTGCTGATCACATTCCTGCAGCACACGCACCCGGCATTGCCTCACTACGATGGCTCCGAGTGGGATTGGCTCAGGGGCGCCTTGGCCACGGTGGACCGCGACTACGGCATCCTCAACACAGTGTTCCACCACATTACAGACACACATGTGACTCACCATCTCTTCTCGACGATGCCGCATTACCATGCAATGGAGGCCACCAAGGCCATCAGGCCCATACTTGGAGAGTACTTCCATTTTGATGGCACCCCCATCTACAAGGCCATGTATAGAGAGGCCAGGGAGTGCGTGTATGTGGAGGCTGATAACAAGTCTGGTGGGGGTGTGTTTTGGTACAAGAATAAACTGTGAGCTGCTAGTGAGATATCAAGAGTTTGGGTGCTTTAATTTGGTCTCTTGTTTTTTATTTCTTTTTTGTTTAGTGGGCAGTGTTTGGGATTGCAGTGTACTGATTCTATAGTTGGTCTTAGTGAGATCACTAATTTAGAATTTCAGTACCTTTTCTCAGTAATTTAAAAAATCAGTACCTTTCCCTTTGTCATTGATTGTGGTATTTTGTTGGTTGTGGTGGAGTACCTAAACCACAAATATGTGGTTCCTCTTGGATTCTTTCATTCCTCATCCTGTTTGCCAACTCTTTTGTTGAATGTGTGTTAGGCAGGCATTATGGAGTATCATCTCTTCATAGGGAAACTCACTCATGTATTGAGTTGTCACATGGATGGACACACCTAAAAAGGACACGTGACAGACTATTTTTGTATAATTTTCCATTATGAATGGCATGTGTAGGGACACGACACAAGAATAAATTGGAGTATCTCTGTGACAGGTTTTGAGGGTTTAGCCCCAAAGAATTGGTGCTCGAGTTATGCTAGCTCGTGGGTTTCATGGTCTCCATATAGACTGAAAATGTAAAGCCGGAAATTTTCTCCTGTTTTTTTTATGGGCTTTTTTATTTGAGGGCTTTTCTGGATAACATTTTTTTGAATGGTTGATTGGGAAAATTCGGTGTTTGATATGAGTGATATTGAGAAAAGGTTGCTAGAAAATAAAAAAACATATGAGCTCACGTGATTACTAGCTCCCAAGATTCTTATTCTCTCTCCAAAAAAAAAATTGTTTTGGTTGTCTTCATTGTTTTTAGTTTCTTACAACGAAGTGAGAATTCTCATTTGAAGAAGTATCCAAATGCACCCCTCATGGTAAAAAGTCAGGTCATATAAAATGAACCAATGGTAGGAGGTCTCTAATTAGAGATATCAACTACACAGGTCAGTGTTGGACATCTGACCAAACCAAATATGTTTAATCGGGGTTTGGTAGACGAGTACATAACCGGTCGGATTCAGTATCACATGATGAGATTTAGTTGTAGGCTCTGTTTGGAAACTGAGAGCTGAGATGGGAGTTTATGCATTTGGTAGCGACATGGTCAAACTACCTTGGTGGTGGGTGTTTGGAAACTGGTTGTTGGGATGGGAGTTTATGCATCTGTGAGATGAAGCTAAGCTGTCTTTCGTACTCTCCTTTTTATATTTGCACCAAAAGGGTGATTTTATATTCGATTGTGACTCACAACTTGAATCTCTTTAAATGAAATTTGATTAGTCAGATTTGTTTTCACTCACATCTAAACTTGAACCCGACTCATTTACATCCCCATGATCACTACCAGGTTAGATATCAGATCTGATCATGAGGTGGATGTTGTTTCACATCGGATTATGATCAACCATTTTGCTTGGACGTGAGGGGGGCAACTTGCAATCATAGGGATATCTTGAATGATTGCATGTAGATAATGATTTTTCTTTTTTCTTTTTTTCTTTTTTTTATGATGAGGAACCCTCGTCCAAGTGAGAAAAATTCTGAAAAAGGCCCCACGACCACCCTGCCTTAACTGCACCTACCTCTTAAAGCTACGGACGCACCCGTGCCAATAGGGTTTGATTTGGTGCCTTCATCTCAGCACTCTCACAACCTGCCTGCAGCACCAACCAATAGGGTCGTGTTATCGTGATATTTTGACCATTTAAATGAAATGTCATAATTTTATTTTGATATTTATTCTTCAAAAAAATACTATTTTATTCTTTATATTTTTTATTTTTGTATATATTTTTAATTCATCACTTATTCATTTTTACGATATTTCAACCAATAATCATACAAGAACATTATGAAATTCAAATTTTTAAAGAGAAATTGGCTGCCATTGGAGGCGTTTGAATCGGTGTCCTACCCTGCCGCAGGATGCGCACCCGGGCACCCACGCAAATGCAGGATACGCTGACAGGCGGGACAGCACGTCTCCTGCATACCCGCAGGAGGCAATTTGATGCCCCACGCTGTTTCATCCACCCTTGAAATAGGGAAGACATGACAGTATGGACACATGTTGAACCATGTGTCTCCGGCTGTGAGGGATAAGCAAGAACAGAACAGGACAGGACACACTGTCTTTGTCCTCCCCTATCCACGAATCAAACGCCCCCGGAAACTTTTGTGGCGATGCCCCGACCACAGTTTTGTTCACCTGTTCAATGGTTTTATGACTATAAGGCCAAACCCAACATGAGTCCATTAAATTGTAGTTTTTTTACAATATTGACAGATACTTGTACAGTCGTGCTGTTGTAGAGCCCTAACTGCCACTTGATGTTTGCATGTGCACAAAAATAGACAAGATACAAGCAATAGGAGAGTGGATCAGGTCAAACACAATCTCACCCACTGTTTGCAACCACAAACCCCACTTGTCTTATTGTGAGTCCCACTTGTCCTGAGATACATTAAAGACGAGTGGGGTTTGTGGTTGTAAACGTGCTAATCTCACCCAGCCTTTGACAGGATCCACTCTCAGCAATAGGCTTGCATGCATGTCAGGAATGTGGCACATGAAGCATCACGTGCAAGACAATCCGTGTGCGCTTCCGTGTACCTGTGGACACATGAATATATATATATATATATATATATATATATATATATATATATATATATAGAGAGAGAGAGAGAGAGAGAGAGAGAGACTACTCTTGGGTTACAAAACCCTCTTAAACCACATAGTTGAAACTTATGAGTGAGGTCACTGTAACTGAATTTGATATCAAGGAATATGCATTAAAAATTTTGATACATTATACTCTGATTTTTTTAACCCTTGATTCGATTCATGGTTCAAAAATTCGATACAATGTATTAAGCATGTATTAAATAGTAACCAACATGTTTTACACTGAATTTTTGACATTTAGATGTGTTTTTTAAAGCACTAAAAATCAATGATCGCAATGATTTGTGTCGTAAAATTTTAAATGCATTTGATTTTTAACATTTTAAAAAACATGCTTAGATCATGTAAAATCTCTACTAAATAAATTATAAAAAATAAATATATAAGATTTGATTGATGAAACACTCAAACATTACAGAAGAAGAGCCGTGTGTTCATCATTGGTTGCAGATTTTAAACCTGCGCAGTTGAATATGGTCATCTTGTAGGGGCCACTTGTGAATGTAATTAAATTGATGGAACATCACAAGTTCAAAACCTACATGTTTGCCACAAGGTCGAAGCTAGGTGTACTGTCCATTGGATAGAGGCGACCTCAAGGGCTTTAGCAACCAGAGGCCAGCCAATATGTGGTTCTTGATGGGGGAGAAAATATACTTTCCTCAAACGGGTAGCATTCCCTCGTATGTGGAGCCATATAAGACCAACTTATCATTTATGTCACAAAGACATGTGGACACGAGGACACATGATGGGGATTTGACGTGAAAATTCAATTTTTTAAAAAAAAAATAGGACACGAGGTCATGGATTTTTTTTTAAATTTTAATCAATAGAAACTATTTTTTGATATTTTAAATATTAAAAATGAATTTTCTATTATAATGATACCTTAAAACATTAAAAAATATTAAAATACTATTAAGATATTGTCTGTATGTGTCGGTGTCAGTATTCAATCGTGTCAGGTGAGACACGCCATCTAAATGTCGTGTCCCTGTGACCTATCTTATCATGTGCATTTTTTATTCTTTTCTAAAAAGAGGCAAGTTGTACTGTGAAAGCTGTCTGGACCATAGAAAAAAGGACAGTGGACGCCACAATATTGAATAAGGAATCCTAATGTGCTAAACCATTTTTCCCAAGCTGTGGGCTTAACCAATGGACCATAGATACATTGTTTTCAATTGACAGCCTTAATAAATCTTGCATCCAGTGTTGTTTTTTTTTTTAAGGCAAGCTTGGGCCACCAGTTATTATTCAAATGTATCACTGGGTTTTGAACCTGCGACGTCCTACCACAAGGATTCGTGCACTGACAGCTCCTACCAACCACCCAAAGCTCCTGTTGGTACAATACTTATACTTCTTGGTGGGGTAGGGGGACCTCAAGTGTTTTAGGGAATGCTGTCAATATGGTATCGGGTCTTGAATCGTTTTGAAAACAATTGAGGTGAATCAGCCGATTCAGGTTCGGATCATGTGGAGCTCCAAAATAGGTGCACTTTATTAGTATTGGTATCAAATATTTTTTAGTCAAATATCAAATATTTTTTTTTGTCAAAATTAAAGGGTTTAGGTGGGGGCTTTCTTGTTTGAGTTATGTTCTTTTAAGGCTTTGTCTATCAGTGTTGGTTGCCACGACAGATGGCCCACAAAGGCTGCCAACCATTGAGATCCACACCTATCATGTCTTTCCTTAAGTGCCGTCCATCTTTGAATAAAGATGGATGATGGCACCAATGGGGCTTCCTGTGGTTGGTAAGAGCTGTCTCCTTGTTGGGACGTTGCAGGTTCAAACCCCAGTGGTAGATTGATTAATAACTTTCAAGGACTACAAGTAAGGCTATACGAGGCCAGAGGAGCATACAAGAGTAGTGTGCATGTGGTGATTTGTATACAGATTTACCTACTTGGGTTATCGACTTTTTAGAGAAAGAAAATCACTGAAAGGCAAAGAGCTTGTAATCAAAAGAATAAGGCAGTGGAGATTTACCGCATAACAGCGTACGCCCAAGAGGGGTCTGCCCTTTGGCAAATGCATACGCATCTATAAGTGGTATCAGAGTGAGGCAGTTCCCTCATGTGGCAGTGAACACGTGTGCATAAATTCAACCACATCAAAACAAATAGGAATTTTAATCGAAACCAGCTTAGTCGTTTTTTATTTTTGTGTTGACAAACAGTGAATAGAAATCGTTATTTGTGGAATCTAAACTATCAAGATAAATCCAAATTTTTACACATAATAACTATGTTAAGATGTTAGCATGCAAAAACGTCATGAAACTAATAAAATAAATTTGCAAGAACAAGATTCATAGTATAAACATAAGAAAGAAAGCAAATATACATCTAATCATGTTGAAAACAAAGATTTGCACTACAAGTAAAATGTCAATTAGAAAAAAAAAATTATGACAGAAATAATTCGTCGCAATTTTGTGACGGATTAGCGAGAGAAAATGAGTCGTTCTTAAAATTAGAATTAGTTGCGGGATTTGCGACAGATTAGCGACGGATATTATTCCGTAGCAAAATATGTCAAAACTTAGCGATAGATTAGCGATAGATATTATTCCATCATTAATTAGCGTCGGTGTTGACGACAGAATTGTTCCATCGCGAATCCGTCGCTAATTTTCGATGTAAAACACCCATCTAGGGCACGAAATTGTGTTTGCTCTCTCTCTCTCTCTCATCCGCGTTGCTCGCCCCAGCCACCTACTGCTCTCTGATGACCGCCTCGGCCACCTCCCGCTCTCTGGCGACCACCCCGGTCACCTCCCGCTCTTCGGCGACCGCCCCGGCCACCTCCCTTTCTTCGACGACCGCCCCGGCCCTCTTTGCACCCGCTCTTCCACTGCTCGCCCCCGTGTTGCTCGCCCCGGCCACCTAACACTCTCTAACGACCGTCCCGACCACCTCCCGCTATCCGGTGACCGCCTCGGCCACCTCCCACTATCCGCCGACTGCCCCGACGATCTTCGCACCTACTCTTCCGCTGACCGTCCCCGTGCTGCTCTTCCGTCAACCACCCCCGCTCTTCCGTCGATCGCCCCCGCTCTTCGACGACCCACCGACAGGAAAGTACGTCGGTGAGCTCGCCTCCCATACCCGTGCCTCCCCTCTATCCCTCTTTCTAACTTGTCGGCAGGGGACTCGCCCCCCTGTCGCTGGTATTTTCCGGTAGGGGACCGGATCCCCCTGTCACTGTTATTTTTTGGCGGGGAGGGGGGGGGACCTCTATGCTCTTGTTTAAGCAAGGGCGGTAGGGGATCCGCCTCCCCTGCCGCTGTTATTTTTTGGCAGAGGGGCGGACCCCCTGCCCTTGTTTAAGCAAGGGCAGCAGAGGATCTGCCCCCCTGCCGCTGGTATTTTCCAACAGGAGGGCCGCCCTCTACCGTTGTTTAAGCAAGGGAGGCAGGGGATCCACCCCCCCTGCTGCTGGTATTTTTCGGCAGAAGGGCGAAGCTCCCCTGCCCTTATTTAAGCAAGGCAGCAGGGGAATCCCCCCCTCCCTGTCGTTCTGTTTGCTCGGTCGGCAGGGGCGGGAGCCCCCCTATCGCTGCTATTTTTCAATGGCAGGAGGATCCACCTATAGGGGGCGGAGCCCCCTGCCGGCCTAGGCGGAGCCCCCTGCCGGCCTAGGCGGATCCCCCTATCGGTCGAGCAAACACAACGGCGGTGCCTGTCGCTGTTGCTTAAATAAGTACAGGGGGGCTCTGCCCCCTGCTGAAAAATATCATTCATTTCTATCTGACTTTCTTGTACTCGAATATGAAGTATAGTAAATGTGTTGAGCTTGCGAGACTAATATGAATGGTTTATATGTTCCAAACTTTGATTTATGATTCACCTTCACAATGCTTGAGGCTTTGTCGACTCTTGTTGCTGTGGGATCAAATCAATGACACTTGAATAAAGTTAACCTATTATTTATGCCTAAGTAAGTGAACTCCATTATTTCTTCTATAACATCGTAGTAGTCAAGTTCATTTTCACCGTAACTGTTACCCTGGACACACACGCCACTATTCATCATTGACTTGTTTGTACCATAGTCTTTTGTATGGAATTGATAACCATTTATGATGTATCCGTTGTAAAATTGCACAACTTTGGTCGAACCATTTTGTAAATCACATATTCTTTGGTCATTAACACCACCATGGCGAACCTACAAGCATAAACAATGACTGTAAACACGACCAATTAAGTAACATATTGTTGTTCACACAGAAAGAATGCATGTCATCATCCTTACCAACTCTTTCATCCATGTCACAAACTTATTTTCACGTTCTTTTTATAATTCTGAATCAGTTAGATGAGAAAGTTCCCTTCTCAACTCCAAATCAAATCATCTGCATTTAACAAATAATTATATTACAAAAACATATACGTAGAGAACTAAGTGTAACATATTATGTATACTTACTCGATGTAGGGGTCAATCTCTGAGCAAATAAAAAGGATATAGATTTGTGATGCGTCTTGCTCTCGATCTTCTAAGAGTCTTGATCGGCAACTGCCAAAGGCCTTCCCAAGTGGTTTAAATATCGATAGTTTGTCAGTCACAATAACTTGTTCTCCATCATCATTACGAGGTGAGCAAGTGTAACATGTTAGAATGCGAGGCTCAAAGTACATAGATGAGAAATTTGAAATCTCTTCTAAAGTGTATGCCTCACAAATTGAACCCTCCACTCTTGCTTTATTTCAAATCTTTTTTTTAGATCAAATATGCATCTGCCAACAATATACATCTCGTAATACAATAAATTCCCAATAGCGTTAGGGAGAAAAATATAAAATAAAATTTACCTTTCAAATGGTTACATCCACCGATATTGCACAGGACCACCAACCCTAAGTTTATATGGCAAGTGTATGATTACATGTTCCATAACATCGAAAAATGCTGGAGGAAATATCATCTCTATCTGACAAATAGTAGTGACGACAGAATCCTCGAGATTCTTTACCTCAGCTACAACAACTTTCAATGCACACAATGTTCTAAAAAATTGACTCAACTCGGATAATACCCCCCATATAGGTTTGTCTAACGAATCATGAAATGCTTGGAGAATCAACTGGTGCATGATAACATGACAATCATGGCTCTTCAACCCATACAATTGGCCCTCATCTATCTTCACAGCTCGAGCAATGTTAGAGGCGTATCCATCCGAAAATCTCAACTGTCTCAACCACTGGCATATTTGCTTTACTTGATCTGGTCCAAGTACGTACCTTGTTTTTTGTTTCAATAATTGGTCATTGTACTCTTGGAGTTTCAATTCTGGTCTTTTACATATTACTTTTAAATCCATACGGGCCTTCGGATTATCCTTCATTTTTCCTTTGACATTTATTATCGTATTGAATATATTATCAAACACATTTTTCTTCACATGCATCACATCTTTATCAATAAGGTCGGCCAATATGATAGTTCCCAAAATATAGAGTTTTTTGTCCAATTATGATCCTTCTCAAATCCAATGAAGGGCCTCGCACTATGGGCATCTGTCAGTCCATATGAAAAGTATCGCAATCGTCTTAAAATCTCTATGCTCGACAATCGTGCAGGTGGACCTTCTATTTCAACTGTGCCTGCTCGAAACACATTCCTTTGTCGTTGAAACACATGATCACTGGGTAAAAATTAACAGTGACAATCAAAACAACACGACTTCCTTCCATGCGTCAATCTAAAAGATTTTGTATCCTCCATGCAGTACGGACATGCCAACCTCCCATGTGTACTCCAACCAGATAACATACCATATGCAGGGAAGTCACAAATTGTCCATAGAACAACAGCCTTCATATTAAAGTTTTGTTTTTTGTGGGCATCGTACGTGAGAACACCGTCATCTCACAGTATTTTCAGTTCATTAATCAATGGTCTTAAATATACATCAAGATTTTGGCCCGGAGAAGTCGGACCAGGGATCAATAGAGACAAGAAAAGATTTTGACGCTTCATACACAAGCTTGAAGAAAGGTTGTATGGGGTAACAAATACCGGCCAACATGAATACGGAGTTGATCTACCCCCAAATAGATTCAATTCATCTGCACATAAACTGAGCCTAACATTTCTCACTTTCATTGCAAAGTTCTAATAAGTACAATCAAGTTGCCTCCAAGCTTCCTCGTCAACACGATATATGATCTTGTCTTCATCATGTCAAACTTTATTTGCATGTCATATCATGTGTTTAGCTATCCTCAAAGACATATACAGTCGTTGCAATCTAGGGGTGAGAGGGAAGTAGCAGAGTGACTTGTATGACACTTCTTTTGACCTCGTGATACCATTTCCCCTTGTCTTTAGCTTGAACTGAGGATGCTTACATGACAGACATGATCTGCTATTTTCTTGATCTTTGAAATACAACATGCAGTGATTTGGACAAACATCTATCTTTTGATGCTCATACCTAGAGCGTAGACCATAACCTTCGTACGGTAGAGATTTTCTGACAATTTCTCTTCTTTGGGCAACATACTCTTCACAATAGAGCATAGACGGTCAAAACATGATTGGCTCAAATTATACTCTGACTTTAAATTCAGTAGTTGAATAAGATAGTGTGACTCTCGCAACTATTTTACAGTGGCTCATCAGCATCTCTAAGTAAGTCATAAAATCTACTAGTTGCATCGTTTGTTGTTTCTTCTTCTACCCCAGTTGGTACATCACTAGGTCCCATAGCAGAACCTATTTCTGGTTATGCGGCATCAAATATCAAATCCACATATGGATTATTGTGCACCACATTCACCCATGCGTCAAAATTGTTTCAAAATTCTTCACCATGAAGCATCCAATTCTGATAACCACTAACAAAACTCTTCCTGTATAGGTGATGTCTAATGCCATGAGGTTCTACAAATTGATTATTCTTACACATCATGCAGGGGCATCTGATCCGACCGGTGGGATCCACTGTACTGACATTTGTCATTGTGAATTCAATAAAACTGTCAACATCATCCATATATTCATGCGACACCTCATTATCAACTATCCTACAGTACATCCATTTACGATTTGCAGCCATTTTGTCCTATAATGTTACGGATATTATCATTACCAGTTAAAAGAGAATCATAATAATGCTATGATAAAAAAAATATCTAATTAATCTATTAATTCTTGTTTGGTGATTATTTGTGAGTAAATTTTTTGTTTCAGTTAATGCGTAAATTTTCTTCTTCTCTATACCACAAACATGTTAAACATAAAATGCAATTCCATGAACTATTATGCATGCATTGATAATTCAATATTTTTGTGTATAACACCATCACATCATATTTATATACATTACGAAGATATTTAGAAATATGAAATCGCATTCCATAAAATGATATATTCATTTGAAGCATGTTTTCATAATACAATTTCACATGAAAGGCATAATCAAATGACTTCATGCAAGCATGGATACAAACACATCAAACATTGCAATACATTCAAATCGTTCATATCAAAACAATGTCAAACATGTACCTGTAGCAAACACACTTCAATATCCCGCTAACTACTACCATGCCTACCATGAAATCCGAACTCCAAAAATAAGAACACTTCTATTTTGATACATTAAAATCATGCTTAGCATGATCTCCAAACTACATCAAAGCAGTCATAGATATCGACAACTAAGTGAGTGTGTGAACAGAAAACTATTACATCCAAGAAATTAAATAACATGTGATGTGCATGCATCACTTACTCACCTTGGGTATTTACCAGATTTACATTGCTTTTGCCTTTGCAGTTTTTTCTTATTTCTTTTTGCATTGCATTTTTAGCCGTGTGCGATGCTTAGCACTAAGCATCGCGCAATTAGCTCAGCAATGTACCTGTGAAGCACAAATATACAAAATAATAGAAGAAGGAGGTCTGACCCCTCCTGGCAAAAAAGGAAACAGAGAGGGGTCAGAGTCCCTCCCTCGCATCCCGTAAGATAGGGAGTGGGCTCGGCCCACCCTGTCGAAAAAAAAAATAGGGAGGGGGCTCGGCCCCTCCCTGGCAAAAAAAAATAAGGGAGGGGGTCGAGCCCCTCCCGCGCATCCCGTAAGATAGGGAGGGGGCTCGGTCCCTCTTTGGAGAAAAAAAATAGGGAGGGGGCTTTGCCCTCTGCCGGAAAAAACAAAAGGAGCAGGGGGAGCTCCGCCCCCTGCCGGAAGACACACGAAGGCAAGGGCCGGAAGACAAAACTGAAGGCAGGGGGCTCGTCCCCTGCCGAGAAAAATAAAAGGAGACAGGGGGGCGACAGGGCTCGACCCCTGCCCACATGCCGAGAAAAAGAAGGGGAGGCGGCAAGGGCTTTGCCCCCGCCAGCCTACCAACCAGAGGCAGGCAGGGGGGGGTTGCCACCCTGCCAATCAAAACACAAGGGCCCCTCAGGAGCCCTTCCTCAAGCTGGACGAAGAAAATGGAGGCAGGGGCCGAGGCCCCTGCCAACGGAAAAGAGAGGGGGCAGCAAGGGCCATTCAACCCAACGCATGCGGCAACCCTGCCGCCTGCCGGAGGAAGAAGACGAAGGAGAAGAAGGCCGAAGAAAAAAGGGGGAAGGAGTTACCTGAGGAGAGGAACGGAATGAGAGGCATGGTGATGCTCACCGGAGCAACGAGGGTGACGGTTGGCAGTCGGATGGGGCTCGAGGTTATGTCAACAACAACCAGGAGGGTTTAAGGGAGGTGTCATTGAGAAAAAGAGGTCGTCGACCGAGGGAGGCTCCTGGAGAGCAAGGTCAGAGAGGGACGACAACAGGGAGATCATTGGTGCAGTCACTGACGGCTCTAGTCGTCGGTGGCCACTGAGGAAACGAGAGGAGACACAGAGAGCGGGGTTCTCGGGGTCGTCAGGGTGTCTACCAGACACAGGGAGGAGGAGGTGGCCAGAGCGATCGTCGGAGAGCGGTAGGTGATCGGAGCGAGCAACGTGGGTGAGAGAGAGAGAGCAGAGTTAATTTCGTGCCCTAAATGGGTGTTTTACATCGAAACTTAGCGACAGATTCACGACGAAACAATGATGTTGCCAATACTAACGCTACTAAGTGACGGATTCACGACGGAAATATTCTATCACAAACACCATCGCTAATTAGCGACGAAGTAGCGACGGGAAAAAGTCGTCGCTAATCCATCGCTAAGTTGCGACATAGTTTACGATGGATGTAATTATGTCCCTAATTAGCGACGGATTTGGCGACGGAATTGTTCCATCACAAATTCCGCAACTAAATCAAATTTTAGGGACGGCTCATTTTCTCTCGCTAATCCATCGCAAAATTGTGATGGATTATTTTCGTCACAAATTTTCATCGCTAATTGACATTTTTCTTGTAGTGCAACAAAGGTCTGGAGTTGAGGACGACCAATGAAAAAAGAAATCCACCAATCCACTAAAAAAATCAAATTAGATGTAAATAAAATATATAAGTTATAAAAATAATGTAAAGCGAGTTATATAAAATTTAATCATCTTACCTGTCATTTGCATTTTTCTCTTCTTCTTTGCTAAGGCCATCCTGAAAGACCCACTAGCAGTTCTATATCTTATGAGTTGGTCTATTAGTGCAACTCGATTCGCTTTGCTTCGAACAAGATGGTTCATGCAATCATATACGCCATTCTTTATCTCTTTATTGGACTTGATATTTTCATACTCATAATATATGACTGAATTCAAATATAAGCTTGCTGTATGCAAAGGTTTGTGTAATTGATTGCTTTATCTTTTATCGATTATCTCTCAAATCGGGCTATATATTTCTCCATCATCATGCAAATTTACCTATTAAGTAAAATAATTAAAAATAATCATTATAAAAGCCAAGTTAAAATTTAAAAATAAAATTTACTGTTAGTAGAATATAAAAAATTAACTTATACCTTCATTTGTTCCTTTGCACGATCTATTTTCTCGTAGATGTAACCCATAGCAGGTTTTTCATTGTTGCCATCAACCAATCGAAGCACGTCATGTCCTTCGCCAGAATCGAAAGCTGAGAATAAACTTTCACTTCTTTCATATATATTAACTGACTCTCTCTTATTTTTTTATCTCTCTTCTTTTTCGATTCCTCCATGTACTTAGAAAGTACTTGCTTGATTTTTGTTGTTGTTTTATCACAAGCCTTCACGTTTCTTGCAATTCCAAGTAGATTTTGCTTTATCTTGTATATGCATTATTTATAAGTTGATCTGCATTTAAGGCATATCACAGAATTCGGATCTTGTTTATCTTTAATATAGGCTCACTCTCATACTGGATCACCTAATTTTCGCTTGAAGTTCTGCATATCATCCAAATATTTAATGTCGAGCTTGGAGTGGACCTGCTAGCACTTGCAAAAGAAGCTTATTTCATCATTGTTCTAAAAAATGATAAGAATTAAAAAAACATGTAAATTTGCTAAATTAAAAGAAGTAAGCAAGTAAGCAACAATTAACATAAACACAAAATATGAATTCATCAGCTCACAAAAACACACATTGATACATATATATATAAATATATAACATATTACATAATAAGTAATAGTCTAAACATGCTTTTGGGCTTTTATAGAAAAATTCACAGAAACAAATAGAAATTCAAAAAGCAATAACATGTTAAGAAAATTAATATTTCTCCTGGAACATACAGTAATGTAATGTCCAGCAGTTTATCAGTTGCTCAATGAAAAGCTCACACCTAACATATAACACCTCCAAAAAGTGAACTCCCACTAAGAAGTTGCATGACCTTTCCATCTCAACAAAACATCTAACACCTCTAAAATACAATGCTAGTATGATAGTATCAAATATCAACACCCTTGATTGTACATATATAGGTGACTTCCATTTAAGAATGAAATGCATATGTAGATATTTTGCAAGTGCATGACAAATGGAGCACTAAACTGACATCTTAATGAAAAAGTTGATAAGTTGTGGGAAACCTGTATCTTTGGCCTAAAAAAAGGAACAAACAGTCAACTATTAACAACTAACATACTTGATAGAAATGAAGAACCAGCACTATCAATAACAATATTCATTCCTTTGTTCAATGTTTTCACAGACATCACCCCAAAAAAGTCATTATCAGAAAAGTTGAGTAAAACAAAGAATCCTATGATTTGCCACTTAAAGTTGCAAAGGATATAACTATAACAACAACTATAGTAACATATTATCTTGTGAGATATGCATGCCATTCATTAGAAACCTTACATCTGGTCAAAATTGATACAACCTATAAAGCACCAATAGAAGAAGATGAAAACGAATTCAAATGAGATAAAAGCTTCTTTGTATCAACATAAACCTTTCCAATGGGAGGTGACAAGTTAAGCAGAAAAGTTGAAGGTGGTATGTTAGAATACATGCACTTCAAAAAAGGTACATAAAAGGAACAAAAAAAAAAGCAAGAAATGACAAAGGAGGTTAAGCAAATGTTTCACTTAGCTATTTGATGGAAGGAATACTTTCTTTTTATATATATATATATACATAGAAGGAGTACCAAATTACAAGTACATATGTGGTCATCTCGTCATGTATGTCAAAATTTTATGAGTTGTTTCATGAATTAACTCAAAAACATAGAAGAAATATAGACTTCTTATGTGGGTTTGACAAAAATTATCAATCAAAAAGCATAATATCAAATTAAAACACTTTTAGAACCTTTTTCAAACCTATTTCAGATCTGATTCACTATGGATCAACCTGTAGAATCATTAAGACGCACAGTTTATGTGTTTGCATCCGATATATGCTATGAGTAGGATGAATCCTACCTGAAATGTGTTTTCGGAACCACCATCACCTTTGTCTCCTGTTCTAGCACCTTGGAGCAGCTTTAATGTTTGATGGAAAAGCTTTAAGGAAGAAGAAAAAGAAGATGATAAGAGAGACTTCTCTCTTTTTTTTTTATTAAAATTTCACCAAGAGGGTCATCCCCTCCTTGGCGTCCTACTTTACTTGATATTCTAACATAATCTCATCCTTAAGAGACCTATTCAAGAATTTCTCTAACTAACTACTCAATTAAATCATGAATTAATTTAATTAACTACTATTTCATCTTAATTAACTAACTAATTAACCTAATTAGTTATGGGGTCCACTAGAAGGTGTGTCTCACCCTCTCTAGAGTCCTCTAGGGTTTTAAAGGCTCTCTTAATGCGGTTTCTAGAGCCTGAAGTGGATTTCACTTGGGTCCAGATTGAAAATGATCCGGATGTAAAATTTTGATCCAAATCCAATCCCCATTTGGGCTGGATCTAAGAACTAAACAAAGAAATACAAATTAAAAATCCATTTAAACATTCATATCTAAACATAAGATCTAAATCCACATTGAATCTAAATTCAAGTTTGAATCTGAACCTAACTCATTCAAGATCCAAAACTCCGAATCACCCCTGAACCCCTGTAGGCCGCAATGACTATACCTGGTATCTCCACTGGGCTGGGAGTGACCCCTCTGAGCCTCTCATAGAACCTTGTTTGAGTCCAACAACTCGATCAACTTACTCTCAAATTCTTCTGAATATAAAATTAGTTTTAACCCAAATTTAAAAGTGAAAACTAAAACAAAATTGCAAGTGTTATAGATATGTTAAGGCTTGTGGGTTATTCTAATGCAGATTTTGTTGGTGATAGAGATAAAGCAAAATTCACCTTTGGTTATGTATTTATATTAAGAGATGAGGCAATTGCATGATTGTACAAGAAGCAAATGTGTGTAACACAATATACCCATGAATCTAAATATATATCCAATAATATAGCAGACGCCTTTGGTCTCTGGATAAATTGCTTCTTAAATTATTTGAAATTCGATATTCTAAGAGGTCCAGTTCAAATATATTATGATAATAAAGTTGTTATACAACTAATTCGTATATGAACCGATAGTTCTAAGAGTAAGCACATAAAAATCAAATATCAATATGTACATAATTTGCTTATGAAAATGAAATAATAGTTGATTATATTTATTCAGGTGACATAATGGCAGATCCATTAATCAAGGCAATTATCGAATAAGTTTCACTAGACATGTAAGTCAAATCGGTCTCAAGTATGTCTAAGTGGTAAGTATATAAGTCCACATAGATTGTGTGAATAATATACAACTCAAGAGTGTGTGCCAATGCAAAGTCCATATTGTGGACAAGCTTAGTAACATAGGATGTCACTTATGGTCAAGTTGAAGATGTAAGGTTATCTGACCATAAGATAGCCATTGGGAGGGTCACCCCCAACGGTTGTACACTCCCAACGACTGGGCCATTTGGACATGTAATAGTTAATATATTTAAATAATTAATAAACATAAACAAAGATAATTAATATAAAGGAACATTTTAACATTGGGCATGTCTCATTGCAACCCACTTTCAGGGACTAAAGTAGAGGCCGTATGGGGCTAGAAAAGCATAAAGAGTGTGCATGTAATGATTTGTTTACAGATATACAAAATCACTGATTTATACTTGGGTTATCAATTTTTTGGGGAAAGAAAATCACTGAAAGGCAAAGCTGTTGTGATCAAAAGAACAAGTATGTAGAGATTTACTGTGTAACAGTGCACGCCCAAGACCCCGGGTCTGTCCTTCTACAAACCCATATGAGTTTATCTAAGGAACCCTCGCTAAAGCGAGAAAAATCCTGGCTGGAGCCCCCACGACCACCCTGCTTTACGTGACCCGCTTCTGAAGCTATGGACACACCCGTGCATCAGTGAAGTTTGTTCTGGTGCCTTTATCTCAGCACCTTCACAACCACCCAGCTGACCATGCGAGCTACCCCCACGGTGGTAGTTATTCATCATATATAATGACCAAAGATTGAGATTGATTATGCATGTGAACCGCAACTGTGAGCACATATCCATGGTATCACTACATTGACTAGAATAGAAGTGTACTCACTACTCTAAGTTAGCTAATACGCAGGCTAAACCATGTCCAACTTATCAATCTGGTTAAAATGCTTTAAAAAAGAAAAATACTTCAAATGCTGCATTGTAAGAGGGAAAAAATGACTACCAAAACATATCGAGCTTTTTTAATAGCCCCACCACCACCACCACACACACATTGGCTTGCCACAAGGATGAACACCTTGTGGGGTTTTACATAACACTGTCAAGATCTTGTTAATACAAGAGAAAACCTTGTGATAAATAAATATTCGCTTTTGAGAAAATCTTGGTAATCTAAAAGTTATAAATCAAAAGACAAAAATAGAATAAAATCATAAAAATAAAATTGTGATAAATGTGTGGTATTTTAAAAAGCAACATGAATGTCATTGTTTTATAAAAATATTTGTTTATCAAGAAATTATGATATGCTCACAGTATTATTGATATTTCTGACTAATTAGGTACATAAGTACAAAGTGTACCATGGATTCACAGGGTTTCAAACTGGTGGAGTAAGTGCACACTTCCAATGAAGTCACACGTAAAGCTTTTCAACACATGGAAGGGAAGCAATCATAGAGCCTAGTAATCATCACGTGGTGATGTCTCACATTTCCGAATAAAGTTTATCATAGTTGCTGTATGTCCAAAGTCTAAACATAGTATTCCAGTTAATAACCTAACAAAGTTAGGTATAGTCAATTTTTATTATTCGACATGCATTCTGCTAGCAGTCTCCATCACATTTATTTTCATATAACAAACTTTGCATTATTTTCACTATTGATGCAGTTCACTATACCATCCTTTTGCAACAACTGCACGTACCAAAATGAAAAGAAGTCTATATCTTTCAAAATGCTTAAAGAAAGTTCCTTGCAATTAATATTCAGATCCGTAGAAATTCTATTTATGAGAGAGAGAGAGCAAAAAATGTCAGTTCTCTTACTAGTGTTTACACATGCATGGTGGATGAGGATCAATTATAATGGCCAGAACACCTTTGCATTCTATTTGCATTATAAAGCAAATAAACCTTGATTAGGCAAAACAATTAGCCAAATTATTCCAAGTCATGTATACAATACCATTTTCTTATTTAATTGATATCAATAATATATCTGGTTTGTTTTTTTATGACGAAGAACCCTGACCACAAACCGGTCACTTAATGGGCCCGTCTTCTTGCGAGGTAAATCCTGGATTGGGTGACCGAAACCCAAGCCCTTACCGAGACCACCAATTAAAGGCACCTGCACACGCGGTGGGAGTGAACTGTATTAATTGTACGTCCAAGGGAGCGCTGGCTTGTGATTTAAATTTTTTTACAGAATTTGCATATGTCGAAATGGATTGGTATAAAATGCAGAAGGTAGTTGTAGAAGAAAACACCTACATTAGACAATGTGTAAAACCCCCTTCCGACCGAAAGGTCGAAGGGGATAAATAAAAAAAACGGTTTCTCATTTGGGAAAACCGTCCTCATGGATTCGAGAAAGGGTGAGGATAAATCTCACCCCAAAAATCCGTGGGAGGGGTTGAGGTTTATCCTCAACCCCCTCACCCTGTAACCCTCACGCAGGCCCTCCTTCCGCACCTTACATCGAAAGAGAGACAGAGAGAGAGAGGGAGGAGACTTACCGGCGACGGCAACGACGACGGTGAGATGAGTACCTCCTCCCCTTCTCCTTCTTCATCTTCTTCTTCTTTGTTTCTTTTCCGTTAAAGCAAAGAGGGACAACAGCCATGGCTGCCGGCGAGTTTCTGTAAATAAACAAAAAAAAAGATACAGAGAAAGAGAGAGAGAGAGGAGGAGGGGGGCGGTCGGCCGACCGATGTCAGTTGTCGACCCTCCTCTGCCAATGAGAAGGACAGAGAGGGCCAGCTTCAGCGGCCAGCCCCTCTTTGTGTAAGAAGGGGGGTGATGCCCCTTTACGCCCCCTGTTAGGGCTCTTATCGGGGGGTCCGGGTCGGTCCGGGTGCAACCTGGACCGAACCGGGTCAGTCCGGGTGCGACCCAGACCAAACCCGACAGTCTGGGTCATGCCCAAATCGAGCCAACCGAAGAGAAAAAAAAGTCGGTTTGGCCTGGGTGCGACCCAGACCGAACCGGGTCGGTCTGGGTCGCACCTTGACCAAACCGAGATAGAAAAAAAATGTGTGGAGCGGTTCTAGTCGAACCGGGTTAGGTGGGTCGGTTCAGACCGAACCAGTCTGAACTTAACCGGTTCGGACCAACCTGGGTTCTGGCCAAACTGGTTCACAAGAATTGGTTCAGACCGACTCGAGTTTGAGCTGAACCAGTTTGATCTAAACCGGGTCTGATTGAATCGGTTTGGTATGACTGGATCAGGGTTCTTGGTTTAGATCTAGCTGAACTGAACCAGACTTGTTCTAGATCCGATTGGATCAGTCAGACAGGTCTGGATCCAGTCAGACAAGTCTGGATCCAGTCAGACTATCCTGGATCCAATCAGGCAGGTCTAAATCTATTTTGACTATTTGGGATCCAGTCAGAATGTTCTGGATCTAGACATGCAAGTCCGGATCCAGTCAGACAGTTCTGGACTCAGTCAGACAGTTCTGGACCCAGATGAGTAATGTATCTAGATCAAGTTGAACTGTATTGGATCCAGATCGCAGATAGATCTGGATTGGATATATCTGGAGTTATACTGAAATCTAAAATGACCAGAATACTTATTTGGATACCCGAGATCCATTTCGATAAAATAAATAAAACTTTGCACTCTGAATTCAGAATCGAGTGAGGTTTGGTGCGTTGAACTCATATCGTAGAGGGAAATCTACTAATTTATAAAATTTAGTTGAATTAGTGTTATAAAAATTGAGAGTTTATGAATAAATTTAAGAAAGGGTATTTTGGTAATTTAGTAATAATATGTGAAGTTTTGTGCATTAATAACAACCAGATCACATTGTTAGAGCATCTTGAGACTCGATTTCGATGAAAGCATGGTGTTCGCACTTGAGGTAATGGATGTTATAAGTAATTTTAGATGTGAATAAACATTTTCACGTTGCATGTTATTGTAATGTTATAAATGATTAGCATGATAGTTTTCTAGTGAGACCATAACATGCATAAACTTCCATGCTTGACATTATGAGTTGATTTATATATATGTTTATTGTGAGATGCATGTTAGTTGTGATATGTCATGCATGATAGAAAGATATTGTATTTGTGATTGCATGTCTATATGATCATTAATACCATACATTATGATGAGACTATATTTAGATTAGAGTCCTATTTAGTTTATTTATGTTATATGAATGAATATTTTGAGATCAGCATGCATGACCCCTTAAATCTCGAAAGTGGCGACCTGTGGCAAGGGCTACCTGGTTCGCGGTCAGAGTGTAGCCACCATGGAGAGTGGGCCACCAGTGATTAAATGATGTAGAGACACTATATTATTGTGTGTTAAGTGAGAGAGGTGTTAGTCCTAATGTCATCATGAGCTTAAGAATGAGATTTATTGTGATCAGTCGCGATATCACTCGTGTGAGAACGAGTGAATTATGAGATTGAGAATGTCGTTCAATGTGTGAACTTAGTTTTGACTTAGGATTACACTCACACTGGTTTGAGACTCTGGAGGACCATGGATGGTTGATAACTATCATAGTTAGAATGTAGTATGAACCATACCGAGATTGAGAGCTTGACCTCCCAGCTAGTTATCGATGGGGTTCCCGTGGTGGTTCACTGCAGTGTCTGGTGGTCCTGGGATCACTGAGAGTATATGGTTCATTGTCTAGCCAACATGTAGAATTGGGGTGTCCTACGGGGTTGCTACGCCCATAGACGGTTATGATCGGTATAACCAACCTAGTGATAGTTGTGTGAGAGAGAGTATTTGAGAATGATAATGGGGGTAATTAAAATATACAAACATGTATGGTGTATCGAGAATTAAACTAAGATTATGGACTTAAAGCCCACTACAGTTGTAAGTTAATTGTTATTTACTTATAATTATTTCTTACTAGATTATAGACTCACCCCCATTTTTGTTAATTACAACTGTAGGTTCCAGGCATTAGCACAGTCAGGTCGTGAGCAGCTTTTTCTTCTTCAGTAGAGCATTTGGTATATTTTACTTTTCTTGTCATTGAATAAGATATATTTGCTTTCTTTTGTTATGAATGGTGAACAATTATAAGTAAGAGTTGATTTATGAGAATAAAATGAAAAAAAATTAGCCATATTTTCTTTGTGTAAACTTTGTACTCTTTGCCTCTGGGAAGTAATATCAACCGAACTCAGACTGTTGAGGTTCCAGATCGGGGTGTTACAAATTGCTATCAGAGTCAGGTTTGCACAGATTGCGTGATTAGAAATGACTAGCGAACGGGAAAACAATGAAGTCTCAAGGGCTCAAGAACCTGCTGAGCCTCCCGTCGGAGAAAGAGATGAGTTTATCGCTGCAATGGCGATGACAACTGGAGTCATGGTAAGCATGGTTTAAATAGTTAGAGATTTGGCACCACGACCTTCACTGTTTTGTATCATAGCCGGAAAGAGAGATGCTTACCAGCAAACTACCCCGATACTATTCGAGAGCAGTATACATAGTCTTACGAATAAGGGACTCCGCAGTCCCACTGTCAAATAGCACAATCAGTACATGCCCGAATGAGGAGAAATTAGATGGCAGCTCAAGGAAGAGTCGCAAAAAGAACAACCCCTAGCGCAAACCTTGTGTCTCAGAGTGGGTCTCGTATGAATAATGCAAGGGGACAATATATGTTTCGAGGCATCTAGGTGACTGCCATAAGTTCAGTTAATCGAGGAGTTTTAAATCCGATCAAGGGGTTGCTGGTTGAATAAACTAGGAGAGCAATAATTTAGGTCGTAGAGACAGTATGACTTGCTGCATAAGCGAATGAAAGCAGTTCTGGACTAGTTCAAGAACGAGCAACATCGAAAAATTCATGAGAGAGAGGCAAGGATAAAGATCCTATTGTTGATCTCGCCTCACCTACCTACACTCACATTTAACTCTTATATAATATGAGTATTCTACCTATGCCTGAGGATCCTATGATTTATCCTACTTTACTCCTATACGACTTGAATGCTTCTCCTATGATCCACTCTTAGCAGACGCGAATTAGTTTAAGGAAAGAACCAAGTTGTGGATTAATCAAAGAGTAACATGACGATGTATTTAGGAATACTTAGCTTTATTTAGTTTAGTTTGATTATTCCTTGTTTTGCTTTGTTTTCTTCATGTTTGTTTAGTAATATTTTATTTATGTGTACTGAGGTGACTAATAAAATAAAATAAGATAATTTGAGTAAATGAGTATCGTAATCGCTAACATGTGATAGAATTTTATACGGGTATAAATGAATCAAATAATGATAAGCCTATTACAAGATAATTTTTAATATAGCACATGGGTTGTTTGACTCTATAGCTACACATAGTTTTACTACCTTAACTTTTGATAAACAGTTGCTTGTTGCACCTTCACGATTGAGTGTTTCTTACTTGATAGAAACACCTGTAGGCGAGTCTACTGTAATAGACACAGTATATAATGATTGTATAATGAAAATAAAAAATCATGAGTTGTCTGTGAACTTACTACAACTCGATTTCAAAGATATAGAAGTTGTTCTGGGCATGAATTGGTTGTCGGACCATCATGCCACTATTGATTGTAGAAGAAAGTATGTCAGCTTTCAAATACCACATACCTCCACTTTTATATATCTTGGTATTAGGAAGTTACCCAAGGAAGCTATCATATCTTGTCTAAAGGCCAATAAATATATTAAAAATGGATGCATGGGATTTCTAGCTTATATGAAAACTGAAGAGAGAAAAGACCTCACAATATCAGATGTAGACATAGTTTGTGAGTATGCTGATGTTTTTCCTAAAGATCTACCAGGCCTCCCTCTTGATCGTGAGATTGAATTTCAAATCGATCTAGTTCCGGGAACAACGCCCATTTCGAAAGCTCCCTATCGAATGGAACCTGCAGAACTTAAGGAGCTAAAGGAGCAACTGCAAGAATTATTAGAGAAAGGTTTTATTCGCCCGTCAGTATCTCCTTGGGGTGATCCATATTTGTTCATCAAAAAAAAAGGATGGATCACTGCGGATGTGTGTAGACTATCGTCAACTGAACACAGTGACCATCAAGAATAAATATCCATTGTCGAGAATTGATGATTTATTTTATTAACTGCAAGGAGTTGCATGCTTCTCGAAGTTGAATTTGAGATCGGGTTATCATCAGCTGAGGATCAAGAAAGAAGATGTGGCTAAGACGACATTCAGATCAAGATATGTCCATTATGAATTATTGGTTATGCCTTTTGGTCTGACTAACGCACCAGCTGCCTTCATGGATATGATGAATAGGGTCTTTCAACCCTATTTGGATAAGTTTGTGGTGTTATTTATCGATTACATCCTCATATACTCTACTACAAGAGAGCAACATGAAGAGCATCTGAGAATAGTTCTGCAGACACTTAGAGAACATCAGCTCTATGTCAAATTCTCTATGTGTGCATTTTGGTTGGAACATGTGTCCTTTTTTGGACATATTATTTCTAAAGATAGAATTATGGTAGACCCTGCAAAGATTGAAGCAGTGACCAATTGGTCTAGACCCAGGAATCCTACTGAGATTCGCAATTTCTTGGGATTAGCTGGGTACTAGCGATGATTCGTAGAAAGATTTTCTTTATTGAAGGCTCCCATGACAAAGCTCACAAAGAAGGACGTAAAGTCTGAATGAAACAATAAATGTGAGCAGAGTTTTCAGGAGATAAAGAAGCATTTGAACACTGCCCCAATATTGGTCTTAGCTTATGGATCCGGAGGTTTTACTATCTATAGTGATGTCTTTCACAAAGGATTGGCTTGTGTTCTGATGCAATATAGTAAAGTGATAGCTTATGCATCTCGCCAACTCAAAACTCATGAAGTCAATTATCCGACGCATGATTTGGAGCTAGCAACGGTGGTGTTCACTGTCAAGATATAGAGACACTACCTCTATGGCGAGCAATTTGAGGTCTTTACTGACCATCAAAGCCTTAAGTATTTTTTTTTGCATTGAGATTTGAACTTGAGGCAAAGGAGATGGTTGAAATTTCTAAAAGATTATGATTTCGAGCTGAAATATCATCCAGAAAAGGTGAATGTAGTCGTTGACGCCTTTAGCAGAAAGTCAAGAGCATTAGCCAGACTCGCAGATTGGGAGTTATTTTATTCGATGGCTCATCAAAAGACAAAAGCTCATTGCTTACTAGGTCGGTTGCTATTCGTGCAAACCACCATGAGATCAGAATTGTAGGAGCAAATTAAAGAAAAGCAACCCTTAGACCCAGAATTAGCCCAAATAAGAAAGAAGGTTTCGGAAAATAAGGAATCAGAATTCAAAGTTGATGGTCAATGACTCCTTAAATTTCATCAAAGAGTGTGCATTCCTAAGGATGACCAGCTTAGAAATCAATTATTGGAGGATGCACACCATTCTAGATATGTCATCCATCCTGACAACACTAAAATGTATTAAGATCTGAAGGATACATTTTGGTGGAGTGGTATGAAGAGAGACATTGCTGAGTTTGTTAGCAAGTGTATAGTATGTTAGCAGGTGAAAATTGAGCACCAACAACCAGGTGGTCTTTTGCAAACACTTTTCATACCTGAGTGAAAATGGACAGATATCTCGATGGACTTCGTTTTAGAGCTTTCAAGGACAAAAAATGAGATGGATTCAGTGTGGGTGATTATTGACAAGCTAACTAAGTCAGCTCACTTTTTGACCTATAAGACAACTCTATCTTGCGACTAATTGCCTCAATTATTTATCAGAGAAATTGTTAGACTCCATTGAGTATCTTATTCGATTATTTCAGATAAAAACTCCAAATTCACATCGCGATTTTGGCAAAGTTTTCAAGAAGCAATGAGGACATAATTAAAAATGAGTACAACCTTTCACCCGCAGTCAGATGAGCAGTCAGAACGAACCATTTTGACCCTAGAGGACATGCTTTGGGCATATAGTTTGGAGTATAACGACTCGTGGAATGATATTCTACCATTGATAGAGTTTGCCTACAACAACAACTTTCAAGCAAGTGTAAGCATGGCTCCATTTGAGGCATTGTATGGTCGATGATGTCAAACTTCCTTGTGTTGGGATGAAGTCGGAGAAAGTAGATTGTTAGGGCCTGAGATGGTGCAGCGGATGACACACCAGGTGAGATTCATTCGAGAGTGCCTTCTTATAGCGCAAAGTCAACAGAAGAGTTATGTAGACTAAAGACGATGCGAGCGATAATTTGAGCAAGGTGAACATGTATTTTTTAAGATATCTTCATTTAAGGGAGTGACATATTTTGGTCGAAGAGGAAAGTTGAATCCCAGATATATTGGACTCTTTGAGATACTCACGAGAGTTGGTCAGACAACATATAGATTGACTTTGCCACCTTCCTTATCTCGAATTCACAATGTGTTTCATGTTTTTATGTTGCAGAAATTTATGCCTGATCCTTCCTACATATTGGATATAATTGAGTATGTGATGGATATACAAGATGACTTAAGCATAAGAGAAAAGCCCAATGAGATTTTGAACGCAAAGGTACAGAAACTAAGAAATAAGGAGTTACCATTGGTATTGGTCAGATGGAGCCATCACAACAATAAGGAGGCTACTTGGGAGCGTGAATCTGATATTTGTGAGTAATTTCCACAATTGTTTCCAGGTAAGATTCAGGATGAATCTTCTTTTAAGTGGGGTAGAATTGTAAAAAAAACCTCCGACGGAAAGGTCAAAGGGGATAAAAAAAAACATTTCCCATTTGGAAAAAACGTCTTCGAGGATTCGAGAAGGGGTGAGGATAAACCACACCCCCAAAAAACGCGAGAGGGGGCAACGTTTATCCTCAACCCCCTCACTCTGCGTGAGGGCTATAAAAACCCTCACGCAGGCCCTCCTTCCGCACCTTACATCGAGAGAGAGAGAGAGAGAGAGAGAGAGAGAGAGAGAGAGAGAGAGGGAGGAGACTTACTGGCGACGACGACGACGGCGAGGTGAGTACCTCCTCCCCTTCTCCTTCTTTATCTTCTTCTTCTTCGTTTCTTTTCCGTCAAAGCAAAGAGGGTTGACAGCCATGGCTGTCGGCGAGTTTCTGTAAATAAACAAAAAAAAGATACAAAGAGAGAGAGGAGGAGGGGGCCGGCCAGCCGACTGATGTTGGTGGCTGACCCCCCTCTGTCAATGAGAAGGACAGAGAGAGTCGGCTCCGACGGCCGACCCCTCTCTGTGTAAGAAGAAGGGGGGTGATGCCCCTTTTCGCCCCCCTATTAGGGCTTTTATCGGGGGACCGGGTCGGTTCGGGTGCGACCCAGACCGAACTGGGTCGGTCTGGGTCGTGCCCAGACCAAGCCAACTGAAGGAAAAAAAAAAGTCAGTTCGGCCTGGGTGCGACCCAGACAGAACCAGATCGGTCTGGGTCGCACCTTGACCGAACTGAGATAGAAAAAAATGTGTGGACCGGTTTAGGGTGAACCGGTTCTAGCCGAACCAGGTTAGGTGGGTCGGTTCAGATCGAACTGGTCTGAATTGAACCGGTTCAGACCAACCTGGGTTTTGGCCAAACCAGTTCACGGGAATTGGTTGAGACCGACTCAGGTTTGAGCTGAACTGGTTTGATCCAAACCAGGTCTGATTGAATCGGTTTGGTCTGATTAGATCAGGGTTCTCGGTTCAAATCCAGCTGAACTGAACCAGACCTGTTCTAGATCTGATTGGATCATTCTCAGGTCTAGACCCTGTCAGATAGGTCTGGATCCAATCAGACTGTCCTGGATCTAGTCAGACTATCCTGGATCCAGTCAAGTAGGTCTGGATTCATTTTAACTATTTTGGATCCAGTCAGAATGTTCTAGATCCAGTCAGACAGTTTTGAACCCAGATGAGTAATGAATCTAGATCAAGCTAAATTATATTGAATTTATATCACAGATAGATCTGGATTGGATAATTCTAGAGTCGTACCAAAATCCAAAATGACCAAAATACCCATTTGGATACCCGAGATCCATTTTGGTAAAATGGACATAACTTTGCACCCGAAACTCAAAATCAAGTGAAGTTTAGTGTGTTGGACTCATATTGTAAAGGGACATCTGCTAGTCCATAAAATTCAGTCCAATTAGTGTTGTAAAAATTGAGAGATCATGAATAAATTTGATAAAGGGTATTTTGGTAATTTAGTAATAATGTAAAGTTTTGTACATTACTATGAACATGTTATGTAACAACCAGATCACACTGTTAGAGCATCTTGAGACTCAATTTTGATGAAAGCACGATATTCGCACTTGAGGTAAGGGATGTTATAAGTAATTTTAGATGTGAATAAACATTTTCACGTTGCATGTTATTGTAATGTTATAACTGATTAGCATGATAGTTTTTCAGTGAGACCATAACATGCATAAACTTCCATGCTTGACATTATGAGTTGATTTATATATATGTTTGTTGTGAGATGCATGTTAGTTGTGATATGTCATGCATGATAGAAAGAGATTGTATTTATGATTGCATGTTTATATGATCATTAATACCATGCATTGTGATGAGACTATGTTTAGATTATAGTCCTATTTAGTTTATTTATGTTGTATGAATAAATATTTTGAGATCAGCATGCATGACCCCTTAAATCTCGAAAGTGGCGACATGTGGCAAGGGCTACCTGGTTCGCGGCCAGAGTGCAGCCACCATGGAGAGTGGGTCACCAGTGATTTAATGATGTAGAGACATTATATCAATGCGTGTTAAATGAGCGAGGTGTTAGTCCTAATGTCATCATGAGCTTAAGAATGAGATTTGTTGTGATCAGTCGTGATATCACTCATGTGAGAATGAGTGAATTATGAGTTTGAGAATGTCGTTCAATGTGTGAACTTAGTTTTGACTTAGGATTACACTCACACTGGTTTGAGACTCTGGAGGACCATGGGTGGTTGATAACTATCATAGTTAGAATGTAGCATGAACCATACCAAGATTGAGAGCTTGACCTCCCAGCTAGTTACCGATGGGGTTCCCGTGGTGGTTCACTGCAGTGTCTGGTGGTCCTGGGATCACTGAGAGTGTATGGTTCATTGTCTAGCCAACATGTAGAATTGGGGTGTCCTACGGGGTTGCTATGCCCATAGACGGTTATGACCGGTATAGCCAACCTAGTGATAGTTGTGTGAAAGAGAGTATTTGAGAATGATAATGAGGGTAATTAAAATATACAAACATGTATGGTGTGTCGAGAACTAAACTAAAATTAGGGGCTTAAAGCCCACTACAGTTGTAAGTTAATTGTTATTTACTTATAATTATTTCTTACTGGGTTGTAGACTCACCCCCATTTTTGTTAATTACAACTATAGGTTCCAAGTATTAGCACAGTTAGGTCGTGAGTAGCTTTTTCTTCTTCAACAGAGCATTTGGTATATTTTACTTTCCTTGTCATTGAATAAGATGTATTCGCTTTCTTTTGTTATGAATGGTGAACAATTGTAAGTAAGAGTTGATTTATGAGAATAAAAAAAAATAGCCATATTTTCTGTGTAAACTTTATACTCTTTCCCTATGGAAAGTAATATCAACCAAACTCGGGCTCTTGAGGTTTCAGATTGGGGTGTTACAGAATGCTCGACAAACAGACAATGACACCCTTTTATCCTCCTCGCCATAGCAATAATCTGGATGCAAAAAAGATATTGATACCCTTTTATGCTCATGCACACTTTACCCGTATTTATGAATGTCAGTTTCTTTGTAATCATCTTTTCGACATTGGTTTTTTAGAACTATGCATGTGGCACCCTACTCTCAGCTACGTCCACTGTCCTTCTTTGGATTTTCCATGCATGGAGGTAATGTGATTATGTCTTCTTTCTGAGGCATAGCTATTAAAACATTTTGTATTTAAGTCCTCTGCTTTAAGCTCACATGTTGTCTCCATTGAATTTCCAGTAAGAACTCTAAGCACTCTAGGAAAATGAGCACTTACACACAGAAACCATATTTTATAGTGGTTTAGTCCAAACGTGACCTACGTTCACTTTTGGGTGACTCTCTCTCTCACTCGACAGTGAGGAGGCCTCCTCCCTTTTTATATATGCTTTGAATAGTTACATGATGTTTAGGGTTTCTCAAATACAAGGAGTTAATATCTTGTTTGGACTCCTAATTACAAACTTGATTTAATATAATTTTGGTGGGACTCTTCCTTTTTTTCTTCTTGGTCTTCTTATAAAGTAGTTTTCCCTGATGTGGATGTCCAATAGAGTAGAGACGCTTTAGTCCAATGTGTGAGGCATCATGGTGAGAGTCCACTTTAACGTGTAGACCAAGTTGATGAGTATCTTTTTTTGGATTTAGACATAGGTTCACTCGATCTGGAGTTGAACTCATCTTTACATGCCCTCCTCAAGTTAATTATTCTCTCCAAGATTAAACTTATCTTTGAAATACTGGAATTTTAGGTCAGGTTGAGCTTTGGTAAGAATATCAACTATCTGATCTTTGAAATGAATGAACCAGACTTCAATTTCTTGGTGAGCAACCTTCTCTCTAACAGAGCAACTTCTATGTGCTTTGTTCTGGCATAAAATACCATATTGATGGCTAGGTAAGTAGCCCTTAATCTATCACACCAAAGTATAAGGACTTTAGGTATGCCACACCCTAGGTCTCTCAGAAGTTGTTTAAGCCACACTAGCTCAAAAATTGTACCTGCTATAGCCTTGTACTCAACTTTTGTGATTGAGCGAGCAGTAGTATGTTGCTTTGATGAACTCTAATAGAGCAAATTTGGCCCAAAAAAGGTAAGATGCCCATTGGTAGACTTTCGATCATCTAGACATCCAGCCCAATCGTCATAAGAGAATCATGAAACTCTATGACTGTTAGAATATTTAATATGCAAGCCAAAATGGAGAGTCCTTTTAAGATATCTCAATATATGTTTGACATGACTCTAGTGGTCCATCATGGGATCATGCATAAACCGGCATGCCTTGTTGACTAAGTAGGTAATATCAGGTCAAGTAAACGTGGTATATTGCAAAGCACCCACAATACTTCTTATTATGTAGCATTATCCATTGGTTGCCTAGAATATTTTGAAAGCAAAACATTTGTTGTAGTCGGAGTGACAACAAATTTACAATCAACCATACCTAACTTAATGAGAAGGTCTCTAATATACTTCCCTTAAGTCAAAACAATTCTTGATGACTATTGAATAACTTTAATGCTCAAAAAATAATGCAATTTACCCAATCTTTAATCAAAAACTCTTGTTGAAAAGCTTGAATAATATTTTTGACTTCTTGATAGGAGCTCTTTGTAACAATAATGTCATCAACATATATCAAGATGGAAGTTTTTATTTCATTATCATGCCAAATGAATATGGACGAGTCAGCTCGGGATTCTACAAAATTTAGCTTCTCTAAGTATACTTTCAATCGCTCAAACCATGCATGTGAGGCTTGTTTCAACCCGTATAAGGCACGACTAAGCTTACACACATATTAGGATGATGCCTATCCTCAAACCCTTAGGGTTGCATCATGAAGACCTCCTCTTTTAGAGAACCGTGAATCAAGGCATTGTTCACATCTAATTGATGTATTTGCCACCCAAAATTTACAACAATGGAGAAAACCATTCTGACAAAAGTAGCTTTGATTACAGGATTAAAGGTTTCAAAATAATTTACTCCATTTTGTTCATTGGCCACTCACGATATTAGAATTTATGATCATTTTGGTTTATTGGGTAGTATTTTTTTTTTTTTGTGAACTGAAATGTGAAGGAATTGCGGGAAGGCCTTTGATGGGTTTGACGCAGAGGCAATTGTCAACTTCACTGAAAAAAGGACAGCGTCCATCAGTACCCAACTGGGCATGGATGGGATCAAAGTCGGCAGCGTGGTTGGCAACTCTAAGAGACTGATTGAGGTGACCATCCCTTCCTTTCTTCTCTTCTTCCGTTGTCAAGACTAAGTACACTAAGAACACTTGGCATAGATACCAAATCTTATTTTGTTGTACTGGATGAGGGAAATGTTTTTACTTAATTTCTTGTGACAATCCATGTTACATTTGCTTGAATGTTTCTTGACGCTGATTCTTTTCATTGTGGATTAATTGTTTATTTACTTTTGTTGATGTTAATTCTATTTGGCTTGTCTTACATGCTGTCATATTTGTTTTGAGGACAGGGAAGACATTGCTGGCAAAAAACATTGGCCAGATTTGTAAATGTGCCCTTTGTCATTGCAGATGCAACAACAATAACACAGGCAAGTTAGCGTCTGCTTTTTTTTTGAAGAAGAAGAAGAAGAGTCCACATTTATTTTAATTTTTTTCCTCAAATATCTTCCATATTGTTATTCATATCTTTTTTAAGGCTAATTTTGTTTCTTCTTAACTAATATATTTATTTGTTTTCATTCTATTTTTGTTTTTCTGTGGTTTCTTTAGTTTATCAAATTGACGTAGGCATGACTAATTCTGAATAACTACCCTGATGGTTGAGATTTATGAAAGCTAATCGGTTTCTTTGTGAGTTCACTTTTATGTCAATGATGATAATTCCAAAGGCTTGTTTCTGAAAACATTGGCAGTGGCTGCCTAAGAGCTTTTGCCTTTGACAGGCTTGAGAGCTGGGAATGCTAATTCTTCCTTGGATAACTGAGACATGTAGTGATTAGTGTGTATGCTCATACTTGTAGACTTCCACATGTGCCATAAATTGTAATGATGAATTAGTTTCTCTATGATCGCTTGCTGTGGATGCTGAAAAGGATTTCCTAACTGGATGTTTTTCAGATAACTCTATAAGCAGTGCAATGGCATGTCACTCCACTTTTGTTATTTGTGGGCTTTTGTCAATTTTTTTGTTTCTTTCATTCTTCTGCATTTTCTTTTGAGGTGTTTTATTTAGAGGAGATGCCTTCTGTCCTTATGTACTTTTGATTCTATTCTTCTTGTTTATCATCTGTTGGATATTTATTGATGTAAATGATGATAACTCCAAACGATCAGTTGTATATTATCATCTAGGCGTTTTGTTGTTTGGTCCTCAAATCATATTCATTTATATATGTCAATGATGACAACTCCAAACCATCAGTAAAAATTTTTACTGCCACAAAATCTGCGTCAGTAAAACTAAAATTTAGGTGTAAAGCACCTGATCTGATCTGCCGTCCTTGTTGTTACCGTCCTACATATGATGGCATGGCAGGTTAGCGAGTCTGGACCAAACTTGCCAGTATCAAAACGTAACATGTGTTAAAGCCATTAAAATAATTTTAAGTATTTTTTATATTTATTAAAAAAATAACCGATTCAGGTATAAAGCGTATCGATTTTCTATCGTACAGGCCGATACTGGCAACATTGGTCTGAACCGTGAGGGAGGATGATCAAGTGCAATGTGATTGCACGCTTTTAATGTGCTGCTGCACCATGATCACCCTCCATCTTTGGGATACATGCAGAGTGATGAGGTGCAGCAGCACACAGAAAATGTGCAATGACATTCCACCGACCCTCCATCTCGAAACATTGACAGGTCAAAGCGGGGCGGCGGCGGCTCCGGCGGTGGCGCGCGTGACGCTCTTACACGCAGCTGCTTGCTCCGAACGACGTGCCAACTAACCTCGTGCTTCATCCTTCTCCAATCAACACGTAAACCCCTCAAAATCTCATACGTGCCCAACAAAATAAAACAGTGCGGGTCCTGATACATAAAGAGCCATACGTCTGTGCGTCTCTCGGCCGGTGAAGGTCTTGGTTGGTTACTGAGGACATCGCTTATCTCATGTGTTTTGGTTCTTGTGTGTATTTGTGGGTGCGGTAGTAGCGTTGAGAAAGCATGCAGTCGGCGAAGAATGCTGCTGCTTCCGCCAAGGAAGCTGCACAGAACGTTGCAGCATCTGCCAAAGCTGGCATGGACAAGACTAAGGCTTCCGTGCAAGAGAAGGTGCTTGTTTCTCTCTCTGTCTCTGTCTCTCTGTCTCTGTCTCTGTCTCGTGTGTGATTTACAGTCTCAGTCTCATTAGGTTAAACAGCTAAATCGGTCTTGAATGAGTGACGTAACGCATTGTTTATTTTGTTGATCAGGTGGAGAAGATGACCGCACACGACCAGCTCGAGAAGGAGGCGGCGACGATCAAGAAGGAGGAAAGGATCAGCGAGGCGGAGCACAATAAGCGGGAAGCGCGCACTCTGAATGCAGCGGAGAAGGAGCACACCCGCGTTAAATCGGGAACCGGGCACCCCACTGAGCTCGGGGGCGGTACGGGATCGGCCTTTCCTGGACATGGTACGGGCGAGCACTAGAGATGATGGCCTTTGTTGTTATTATTTGTTGGTTGATGGTTCATTTGGTTCATGTTGGTGTCCTTACCACCACCGAGGTGGTATCCCATGTGGTAAACGGGTCCTGTGATAAGCTGAAGGCCCACGTTCGAATCCCTCCGTCACATTGAGGAGGGAGATATCTTGTAGGGGTCTGCCTAACCCCAGCTTGCCTTTAAAAAAAAAAATGTTGGTGTCATTACATCGTGACTTCTGTTGTAGTGTCTTGTCTCGGCTTTTCTACTGTGGTCTTTGATTATGTAATTGGGTTTTGATGATGATGATAATAATAATAATGGAACGATGTGGTTATGGCGCTTTCCTTTGTTTGGTGATTTGTACGGTAAGAATGTTTTGATTCGACTTGATCGAGTTGTTCAGTGGTTTCATTCTCTGGTCTTTTTGAAAAATTAAAAAACTGATTAAATAAAAATTAAATAAGAGATTGAAAAGGAGAAATGAAGAAACAAGACACATGCCCCTTTGTTATTTCAAACTTTTTGGAAACATCAACCTCCGGCTGAATTGGAAGTCTCTTTCGTATTACTCTTAAGACAAGTTTTTCTTTGCTCTATGTGATTCTTGAACTTTATCAGCTATCAAAGTCACATGACTCGAAGAATCACTAGTTACACAAACATGGGAATGTGCAGCTTGTTAGTTCGAACTCTTAACTATGAAACTTGGGACTTTTTAACCTGTGAAAGTTGGTCACACGTGTGAACATATATGTGATCGCGGACAATCACAGGCTAAGGAATCACAGCTGTGACCAAACTAAACTTGAATCTTAATGTATTTAATTTAATTTCTCTGTTCTTGAATGCAAATTTGATAGGAGGCTTTCCCCAACTTGCTTATCACGTAAATCAAAACGTATTTATGTTTTTGACAACTAACCCTCTTAATTCCTTAAAAAATATAGCCTAACCATAGATGGAGAGAACGTTAAAAAGATTCAAGTTTGATGTTGCTTTTTTTTTATATATTTACACAGAGAGAAACCGTCCTTAGAATCATAGACCTAGCCAAGCTGGCTTTGCCTGCTCTACTGTTCTGGTAGTGTAAAACTCTGTGGGTTTTACCTCTTTCCCTCGAGAAGTATTCATGCTTTGGCTTGTGCAAGGGATAACACTCAGTGAGATTTGAACTTAGGCCACCTGCCTAGCTACCTAGGTTTCGTCTCATTGTGCCAAACATCTTTGGAGTATCATGATGTTGCTTAATTAACTTCAAAATTTATTTTTACTATACATGCATATTGCTCAATGTCTTGGTCATCTTCTATCGTTTTATCATTGATATCATTCGATTATTCATTGTTTATGTCATCATTACTACCACTAATTAATTGTTTTATCTCACGAACTAAATAAAAAATCATCGTATCTATCATTTTATTTGCTTTCATGCATTCAACATTTTCACATTTTCAACTTTCAAGATTAACCATAAAAATATAATATTCATCATCACACCTACATCTCAAGCATAAATTACAAAGTCTAATAACTTGTACCTAGCTTTGACATCATCAATTATTCGTGCAAGTTCTTCATTGTCTGTACATCTATAATCTATATGCCTAATCGGTTCAACCAACTACATGCCCTTTGTGTGCCTAAGCTCAATATTTGGGATATCGATATCGTTTATTGTTTGAGACAGTTAGATGTTTACCAAAGGACTTTGGGATATCGATATCGTTCATTGTTTGAGACAGTTAGATGTTTACCAAAGGACTGAGTTTGATTGATGGTACCTGAGATATATGAACATCCTATAGAGGATTGACAAATAATGACGATTAAAAACATTGTACAAATGACAATTGAAAAGTATAACCCTTGATATGATCGTATAAGTTATACGAGCATTTGTTGGGCAGTATAATTGTTTTATGCTTTTTACACTACTATAATAAGACATGGTTGAACATGTTCTCATTCAATGAATTATTTTACAATGAAAAGCAATTGAAAATCATCAAAGCGAAGGCATCTCAGTTGTATGGCGAGTTGCTTAACAAAAAACTTTAAACATTTCTAGTAGCTCTTGTGAAAGGTGGCAGGTTAGCAAGTTTTCATGTGAACATGTGATAACATGCATTTTGTATGAAGGCAAGCAATTAGATGATCACCACAATAAGTTCTTTACACTTGAATCATATCAAATTGCATATCATACATTTTTCATTCATTCTAATGGTAGATAATGTCTCACATATCGCTCAATCAAATATTATTTATATCTATCTATCAAAAGTTGTTCTTAAATCTGAATGACCTAAGGTGAAAAGATGATGAACATAACATAATGATGTTGTATCATATAATGTATGTGGTGAAGTTGGCCACAACAAGCAGAAACATGAATAACAATATGTTTGTTTACCTATGCTTTGCAAACTGTGTATTTGTTAAGAGTTATTTAATGAATTGTTTTGTAGTATTTATATATATTTTTAATGAACTATTATAATATCTTATGTAATCTATTTATTAAGAGTTGTTCAAAAAAATGTTTTTTTATATTTATCTATTATTTTTTAATGAACTGCTCAAATATCTTATTTATTAAGTGGTTCATTGTTTTACAAGGTGGTTTGGCTTTGATTGTTACACCCATTGAAGATCCTACTTTACACAAAATTGAACTTCACAATATTATAAAATATTGGATAGAAATTTAAGTGAATTGCTAAAAGATTGTATGTAAATTTAACAAAATTGCCAAAAGATTATATGTAAACCTTACTAAAATTATTCTTTAAATGTACTTTAAATATTCATTTTAGTTTTAATATTCTGTATATTTTGTATGTTTAATTTCATAATACTTAAGATGTGTAAGCATCGTATTTTAATACTAAAATGGATATTCACAAAAATATGTTTTGCTCATAATTTCATTCATTAAAAAATGAACATGTTCATGCAATTGTACTCATTTCATTCATTCAAAATTGAACTAGCTCATACATTACATTCATTTCATTCATTCAAAAAATGAATTTGCTCATACATTGCATTCATTTCATTTATTAAAAAATGAACATACTCATACATTGTATTCATTTCATTCATTCAAAAATGAGCATGCTTATACATTGCATTCATTTCATTCATTAAAAAATGAATATACTCATACATTGCATTCATTGTATTCATTCGAAAAAAGAACATGCTTATACATTGCATTCATTCCATTATTTTAAAAAATAAACTTGTTCATATATTGTATTTATTTCATTTATTAAAAGATAAACTTTCTCATACAATTGCAATCGTTTAATTCATTCAAAAACTTAACTTACTCATACATTGTATAATATCTACATATTCAAAACATGAACTTTCTCATATATTACATTTATTTTATTCATTCAAAAATGAATATGCTCATACAATTGCATTCATTAAAAAATAAACGTGTTCATATAATTGCACTCATTTCATTTATTTAAAATTGAACTGGCTCATACATTACATTCATTCAAAATATGAACTTGCTTATGTATTTCATTATTTCATTCATTAAAAAATGAACATGCTCATACATTACATTCATTAAAAAATAAACTTGCTCATACATTGCATTTATTCCATTTATTTAAAAATGAATATGTTTATGCATTGTATTCATTCAAAAATGAATTTTCTCATACATTACATTTATTTTATTTATTTACAAATAAAAATTGCTCATACATTGTGTTCATTTTATTAATTAAAAATTAAACTTGTTCGTACAATGCATTCATTTCATTTATTTAAAAATAAACTTGCTCATACATTACATTCATTAAGAAATGAAGTTGCTTATATATTGCATTCATTCTATTTATTTAAAAATAAACATACTCATATATTGTATTCATACAAAAATAAATTTACTCATGCATTACATTCATTTTATTCATTTAAAAATAAAACTTGCTCATACATTGCATTCATTTTATTAATTAAAAAATTAAACTTTCTCATACATTGCATTTATTAAAAAATGAACATGGTCATACAATTGCATTCATTCAACAACTTAACTTACTCATATATTGCATAATATCCACACATTCAAAAAATAAACTTGCTTGTATGTTGCATTCATTTTATTTATTAAAAAATGAACATGCTCATACAATTGCATTCATCCAAAAACTGAACTTGCTCATACATTGCATTCATTTCATTCATTTAAAAATAAGTTTGTTCATTCATTGCATTTATTTCATTCATTAAAAAATAAAATTGCTCATATATTGTATTTATTCCATTCATTAAAAAATGAACATACTCATACATTGCATTCATTCTATTTATTTAAAAATGAACCTTCTCATACAATTGTATTTATTTCATTCATTCAAAAAATAAACATGTTCATACATTGCATTCATTCTATTCATTCGAAAAATAAACTTGATCATACATTGAATTCATTTAAACAGGGCATTTCAAAATTCATAATGCACATCGTTCAATTGCATAAAGAGTCCACACAAGAACAAATATATGCCTCCTAGTGGGTATGTGCAACATTCCAACTCTTCGACTTTGTAAATGCCAAAACTTGAGTCAGTTGATGATGATTTTCATGAAGTTTGTATTAAAATTTCTACTGAGAATGAATGATTGTATAAGACGATTCATTTTTGAATAAGTGATTATAAGAGCATCTTTATTTTTTAATGATGAAATGAATATATGTATGAGTATGTTAATTTTTTAATGACTGAAATGAAGTTGTATGGACGTTATTTTCATGCGAATCTTGCAAGTTTCAAGAAGTACAGATTAGGTCATTCGATGAATACGACCATCAATTTGTATGTTCTGATGCTCGCTATGTGGCAAGCATCAGAAAGGGTTAACAATGTAAATCATGTCGTTAATCCTATTTGGTTAAAAAAAATTACCTTTCACCCTGCAGGTGTCGGCCACAATAGCGAGCTACTGTGAGTCAGCGAGGTGGGTGCTGGATGTTCGGATGATGAGGCTATCGTTGAGCTCTGTCTGGATGGGTTGTGCAGTGGTTGGAGGGAAAATCCCTAATCCAAAAAAAATTGGTTGGGAAATTGCTCTCCGATTTATCGAAATTGCCACAATCGTGGAACTTGATTTTCTGACGACTCTAGCGATAGACGAGGCTTTCTAGCGAGGCCATGGTGTTTTGCCTCCCAGAATGCACCTTCCTCTCATGGTCCTATGGTGCAAGATTCCATGACGTTAGCTTCCTCATTGCCTGACACCTTCGACAACCAGTTTAGTACTCATACCGAGAACCTTCTAACGATCAATTCTTCAATGTCGTGATCCTGACGTTCTGCTGATCGTGCAAGGAGGAGGAGGAGGAGAAAGGGTAATCATTGAGTGCAGTAGCGGGGGTGAGGAAGAAGGCCTCTAGAGTGAAGAGGGCGAAGAGCTCATCAATGGTGACAAAATAGGATTCTCTGACATCAATGATGAGGAGGTGGTGGAGAGTGATGGGGCAGCAGGGTGGATGCGAGGGCAAATGAGGTGCTCGAGCGGTAAGAGAGGAGGTTCAGACATGTTTTTTTTTTTTTACGAAATAAGGTTAACGCCATTAACCCTTTATGATGCTCGCCAACATACAAATGGCCGTGCATATCGTTGAATGACCTGATCAGTACCAAGTTTTGAGAGGTTTCAGTTACATGAAGCTTTTATATTAGGTTGTGTGAACTCACACTATGTATACAAAGTTAATTTGTGTATTGCAAATTAGGTTGTAAGAACTTCACACTATGTATGCTAAGTTTCAACTACGAAGGAAATCACAAACATGGTTATGAAATTTCAAACTATATATGCAAATTTAGTGAAATATTTGTGAAGTTTCTTTAGATTTTAGTTATTGGAAGTTTACATGTACGGTTATGCGAACTTCATACTATGTATGCGAATTTAGTAGAATATTTGCCATATTTCGAGGTTTTAATTTAATATGAGGTTCACAAATATGGTTATGCGAACTTTGTGAGGTCCGCAAAAAATTCACGTGAATCTACCTTTTAGTGAAAGGGTGTGATACCTAGGGCATGTACCGATACATTACGCGAACCTCAGGAGGTCCATTATACGAAGGTTAAAATGGTACTTTTAAAGCAAAGCATTTGCTATTTTGGACATTGGGCAGTTTTTCTAAAATTATAAGTTTTTTCAAAAAAGATGTCATTTTTGTGTACGATCTTTTTTTTTAATGTCTCATTCAAATGTTTAATGCAATTTGAGCTCAAGCAAGCCGAACCCAATTACAACTTGTACCCAAATCCATTTCGTAGCTGACGGGGACCTGAATCGACCTCATCGAATAACGATTTTTATTAAGCTTTTCAATTTACAAATGTTTATTGTAGAGTTCGTTAATAGATGATCCCATAAACGGATAACATCCCACTCGATTAAGAAAACGGGTTTATTTAAAACAGGATCATTTCTACCTGACCTAAAATATGCCTGAAGTCATTAACTCATATGGGTTAGTACACCCAAGCCCAAACTCGAAGATGAATCTATCTAGAACGGGTTCTATTCCAATTTAAGACATAATAAAGAAATGAGTCTATTTAAAACCCAACCACTTCGCATATGACCTGGTTTACTGAAACCCTTTAACCCATACAGGTCTACAATTTCAGTTATACTGAGACACAGACCCGAGCCCCAATCAGATTAGGTCAGGCCTGAGCCCGATATTTGGATCCATTTTTAAATGGGTTTAACCAAACCCAACCCGAATGACTCTGTTACACTCCTATCTGATCCGGTGCCTCTTAGGGCCCAACAGACCCAACCCCAGACCCGATTTGCCTGGAAACCTGAACTCCACATCTATTCTCAAGTTCATGTTGAGCCCTTCAAACTAGGGGTGTCAACGGGCCTGGTTTACCCAGACCCGACCCAAACCAAACCCTTTAGGGTCAGGTTATGGTGACAGATAAGAAGACCCCATTAAGACTCGGGTCTGGACCCGAAGATCCGATTAATACACGGACCTGTGTATAGTTTGTGAAATTTTATACCAGACGCGGACCCGACCTGAGTTCGGATTAAGACCCACAAATTTTCAATGTAAAAATAATAAAAAATATGGTTTTATCGGGTCCGGTATGTTTTTTCTTATAGTGGACCCGATAAAATCCAACTCCAGACCCGATACCATACCCAAAAAACTGGTCCAAGTCTGATTCCACCAGGATCCAAACAAAACCCGACCCGTTAACACCCCTACTTCAAAGTTTCAAACCCTACCGCTATCGGGCTGGGTAGGCCCGAGCTCCATTGCCATACTCACCCATATCCAACCCGATGACCTGACACAGACTTGCGCCTCAGGACGCCCCAGATCCAAATATCCCAGACCCGTAATTAAACCGACCCATCTGGGTCCATCTGGAGACCAACCCGTTCCCAGTCCCCCGAAAAAAGAGCTGCTTCTGCTGAAGCAACAGCATCAAAAAAAAAAAAATTTCCCTCCAACCTCTCTCTCTCATTGTAGAATTTCGTGTGACTGTTGAATCTCTAGAGCACTCTCTGTTAACGATAGTGTGGCCCGCCAATCTCTTGTTGTCGAGTTTTTTCTTTTGTTTGAGGAAAGCTGCTATTCAAAGAGGTATTTTTTTTCTGTCGATTCTCCCCATCTTGGTTTATGGTGTTTTGTTCAATCATGAATTTTGGTAAGAATGGGATTTTGTTGGGGTTCTCCTGGATTCAATTTCTTGGGCTCAATCGATGAATTCGTCATAATGGTGCGTCTCTCTCTCTCTCTCTGCCCCTTTTACTTTTCTGGTCACAAAAGGGTCCCCGGACTTTTTTCCCGGCCGGTTTTGCTCTATCTCTCTGTGCGTCCGTATGCGTGTGTGTGTGTGGCCTTGTGTTCTATGGGTTGATGGTAAAGACTGGCCTTGCCGAGGAAGTTTACGTCGGCATCACATTTCTGGATGCGTTAGCGAAAGATGGTTGTCTACATGATGTCCTAAAATTGCTTGATAAAATTCCTCGAACAAACGTAGTGACATGGAAAACGATGATTTTGTGCTTTGATGAGCTTGGGTTTTCAGTGGATGCAGCAGTACTGTTTTGTGAATTGCTACGGAGGGTGGATGTGCATCCACCAGATGTTTCGTTTGTGGGTGGTTGTTAGTGTACGTCAACTGATGCAGGGGATCAAATTTGGTGAGCCGATTCATGGGTTGATCGTTAAAACCGGTGCAATGTTTTATTGGTTGGTCTTTAATGCTGTTTGTTTGATGCAATGGCTGTTCGAGACTCAGTATCCTGGAATACAGGGATAATTTCATCTGCAATGAATGGGAGAGATGAGAAAAAATTAAAGTTGCTCTTGAAAATATTAGTGCAAGGTTAGAGGCCTAGTCGGACAACATCGTCCAATGGTTCTTAGCTTTGTGCACTTCTTCATAGAACCTGAAACACATTTTCTCCGTGTTTTTCCTTTTAGTTTGTCTCAGATTTGTTAAGATATTTCACGAATATCTCAATGCATTCCTTTGCTGAGAATCCCCAAGTCTGACCTGTGATAGATGATCGATCGAAACAAAAGTGACTAATACTTCCATGCTCTGAAAACAGTTCCATCCATGTGCCCAGTCCAATGTTCCCTCCCCACTTTTAGTTATCCTACCACAAGCATCCTTTCAAATTATGGATGACATTGTTTAACACAATGGTAAGGGTCTTGTATGTAAAAACAAAAGAATGGTGGTCTTAGTTTTCTTCTTGGTTCATGCTTCGGCAGTTGAGAATCAAATGACACATATTTTTGTTTCTACTAGGTGAAGATGTTCATGAAGTTTAAAACGATGATGGGCTTGTAAAAATGGCACAAATTCGTGTTGCTACTAGGTCAAGATAATCATGAAGTTTAGAATATTGATGGGCATGCAAAAATTGGTAACTTTGTAAGATGAAGAGAGGGGAGTAAACATTTATGTATAAAGAAGAAAAGAATGCTCTTGAAGTTTGATCATGTGAATCCTTGAATATAATTGACTAAGATATTCATGTGTTAAAAGAATGAATACAATAAAAGAAAGTGCTAACTGCTAAGTCAATATGTAACATCACCCATATTTTTATTATTTTCAGTAAATTTAGATAACCAGGTTACCTACAAGTTAACAAATTGTCATCCAAACAGCAAGACCAGGTTTTCAGGGTTTCAGAAAACCAGGTTTTAAAAAAAACTGGGTTTTTCAATGCATCCTCCAATCACACCCTTATTTTTGGGTTCTTTGTCGAGTTCTTTTATCATATTAGTCCAAGTTACTGAGAATATAAGTAGACTTAAACAACCTTAAAAAATGTCTTTGGCAATTCTCTAATTCCATTGACTTGAAATAGTTCAACTTCTCCAACTCCATCATCTAGCATCTGATTTGGGCGTAGAGTCTATCTCACATCTTCTCCATCTCCAGATTTAGTTTGAAAATATTTTGGTTTGTAAAATGGGATAGGATAACTGTAGAAACCCATGAAATTTAATTCCAACCAATAGTTTGAGACAAGAAGTCAAGAACTGAGAAAGTGTTCAAGATTTTCCTAGAACACCATGGTGATTCCCTCTCACCCAGTGGTGTGCCTTCTACCTTGGTTGTCTTGCTTTGGTTTCACTATCCTAAATCAAGTTTTCTCTCTCTCTCTCCTTGCTTTTTCTTTTATTAAGATTTGCTCATGGCTCTTGTAAATTGTAGGCCAATAGTCGAATTGCTGTGAGTATTTAATTGGATTATGGGGAATGTGAAGTGGAATGTCTAATGCTTGATTAAATGCTTGAAAATGATGGCATTTCATGTGTTATGGCTGAAGTTCTGGTGCTAGGCAGTTATGTGGTGAGCAAGTGTCCAGTGAGGCATTAGGGGGGGGGGGGGCACACTCACACTTTGACAATGCCATATGCATGAAGAAAGCAAAGATGATAATGTAAACATTGTAAATAAACAACAAGACTGCAATCCATGAACCAAAGTGTTCCCTCAAAGAATCCATTTACAACACTCACAAAGTGAACCACAAAGTGTTCTAAAAGAACACACTCACAAACCCATATAAAGGGAATAAAAATATAATCTATTCAACAAAGAAGTGTGTCAAAAGGATTACAAATCAAAGGGGAGAACATCCCTATATATACAAGAGGATAGAGAAAAGAGAGGCTCAAAAGAGAGAGGGAGCCAAGCTCCCAACGGCTAGAATTTCTAGCCGTTGGGCACAGTCAAACCTAGTTTGACTCTCCTTCTAACATATATATATAAAATTTAACAAACATCATCATCACAAATATGGCTCATATTTTGAATTTATCATGATCTTTTGTGGATGAATTCAAAAGCCAATATAAATGAAAAGACATAATAAATTAAGTTTATCATCAAAATTATATATTTATCACAATTTTACAGCTGTTTTCTGATAAATTCATTATTAAGTGATAGTCATTTAACTGCAGGCTACATAACATTTTTACTTATATTTTTTTAAACAAACTAGTTTAATATAAAAGTAACCTTTTGAGGCTACTATCTTTAGTAAAGATAGCACAACCAGCTCATGCTTTTGATAGAGAAAGGGCATTCTCCCTTTTGCGTAGACATTGGAGGGTTTGTCATCATCATCCATCAGTATGGGACTATTAAAATTGTAGTCTGTTAAAGGTATGTGTAATATGAAGTTGTTGTTTGCATTTATAATAGGTCAAAATAGTGATGGCTATTTCTGTTCAGTTGTTAGTTCTTAAAGTTTTGTTGTATTACTGTTTTTTTGCAAGTCCAGGAGTTGTAAAAAGATAGACTTGTACTAGAAAGACGCGGTGAACAACGGAGCGCTCCGCCCCGTCCCTCCGACCCCGGACCTCACCTCCTTATTAAGAAAGGAAGGGGGAATGGAAACTGGGACCAAGCGGAGATAGAACCAGAATCACCCACCGGCCGGTAAGTGGATTTTCCCATGCATTCTGGTGATAAAAAGAAGGACGCGTCTAGTTCATATGGAAGGGGGTCGACCCTTTTATATGCTTTGTATTCCAGCCCTTATAGAAAACAATGAAGTTTCCTCTCCTTTGCATATCTCCTCTCTTCTCTTCTTTGCTGAACATGGTATCAGAGCCATGTCTGCAACTTTGAGAGGAGACTGAATGTGATGGTGAGGAGAAGACTCCATTCGGCAACAGTTAACAGCACCTGTGCTGATGTCATCTTGACATCATTGTTGGAGGTGATGAGTTGGTACAACAAGATCAATTTTGTGTGGTTTAAATTGGGGATTCACTAGCATATGAATTTAGAGGATTTATGAATCAAATCTTGGTTGATTTGGTGGATTTTTGGATTTTTGGGGATTTTTCAAAGATTTTGAGTTTCATGGAAGTTCTTGATCAGATTCAAGAAATTTCTCAAATCTGATCAGGTTTTGGAGTTTTGCTTGGAAAATTGGTATGACTTAGGTTATTTTTTATTAAGAAGTGTGTGGAAACTGGTTGGGTGAAGAAATTTGGGGTTTTTAATGAGTTTTGTAGTGATTTAGAGGGTGTGCTAGCTGGCAGTAAGGAGTTTTTGGGGTCTATCTTGCACAACTGGTTTGATAATGCTGTATTTGAGCCAAGGTTGTATGTATCGTATTGTAACCCGTATCGGTCGGGCCCATAGTTACACCACGTATCGTATTGTAAACATATCGTAAATTTTTATTATTTTTTTTTTAAAAATCTAAAAAATCAAGAAAAAAAATTAGCAAAAATTCTAAAAAAACCATATCAGAGAAAACAATGATGAATTGCACAAAATACAACCATAAAAATCAAATATGAAGCATTTATGTCTCTATGAGCCGCGTAAGACATCATCAAATATCAACTAAAATAGAACCATAGATAATATTGCATGCATATCTCACAAGAACAATGCAAAATATTAAATATCTTGCAATTAAGAATATAGCACAAGACTCATGCTTTCATATTACAAAAAAGAAAACAAAATAACCAAGTTTATGAACAGTTAAGTGTTAAATAACGAAGTGTTTTTAATATATATTATATAAAACTTTAATAATCATAATCATTTTATTCATCATCATTATCTTCTTCTTCTCCTCCTTTGACATCCACATCGTCTTCAAGATACATGGGCTCTTCATTATCTACCTGGACGTATTGTGGCATGGTTTGACATTGTTGTAGGTCTCACAATACATTATCATAAGTTTCTATTTCCTTATGAATTTGATCTTGAATGCTATAATTTGGGTTCAACCTTTCGATGCAATCCAAAAGCCTCTTGTTGACTTTCCTGTCCATTTTAAACGTAGGAGAGTATCTCTAAAACCTATGTTTTTCGAAAAAAAAAAATGAAATGAGAATTTAGTACAGGGATCCACAATTGGATCCATTTGGATCCAACCTGTGGATCCACATTGCTAGTGAGGCACAGATCCAACACTTGGTTGGATCCCGTGTTTCGGACCCGGGCCGCGCCCAATGTAACGAGCAGTAAAAAAAAAGTCTTTTTCGGACCTGGGCCCGACTCGGGCCCGACCTAGACCCGTTAACCCATTAGGGTTATAACGTGATACGCAGGGGGCGAGGGTCTTTTAAAACCCTCTTCCTCCCCCACGTCGCTCTCCTCCCTTTTCCCCTTGACAGAAAAAGGAAACCCCTTTGGGGTTTCCCGGATCGCGCACCCCTCCTGTGCCGTTATAAGCATGCAAGGGTGAGGGGAAAACCTCACCCCTGCGCTCCTCCTCTCTCGTCTCCCTCTTGGTTGCACCCTCCCTGTTCCCACTCCTGGTGACCTCCCCTCTGCAACCCCCAGCGAGCCAGACACTCGCCTTTCCCTCGCTTCCTCCCGTCCGACGCACCTCGACGACTGCTCGATGCCATCGGCAACCTCGCACGACAGTCGCCCCTGCCCCCTCTCCCAGTACATCTTCTTCTTCTTCTTCTTCTTCTTCAGGTTGTCGGAGGGCCGACAGGAGGCCGACAACCCCCTGCCGTGCTTTCCCCTTCTTCCCCCTTTCTTCTGTGTTCGCCGGGAGGCCAGCAGGAGGCCGACGGCCCCCTGCCGCGCCTCCCCTCTTTCTTTGCGTTCGCTGGGAGGCCGACAGGAGGTCGAAGCCCCCTGTTGTGCCTCCCCTCTCTCCCTGTGCTCCTTGTTGACAGGGAGGGGCCGAGCCCCTCTCTGCTCCCTCCCTTTCTGTTGTCGGCAAGCAGGGGTTCGTCCCCTGCCGCCTCTCGGATTTCGGCAGGCAGGGGCTCGCCCCCTGCCGCCTATGGGATTCCGACAGGCAGGGGCAATGCCCCTGCCACCTCTTGCTTTTTCGGTAGGCAGGGGCGATGCCCCTGCCGCCTCTCAGTTTTCAGACAGGCAGGGGCTTGCCCCCTGTCGCTTCTGTAATTTCAGTAGGTAGGGGCACGTCCCTGCCGCCTCTCTTTTCCGGCCGACAGGTAGGGGTGATGCCCCCTGCATGATTTCCCCCCTTTTTTGGTGTGACCAAAGGGGGCTCTTCTTGTCTGACAAGACCAGCTAGTGCACATCACTTTGTGTTGGAACGTTTGAGGTTCAAAACTAAATGGTATAGTTGTATAACTGGTAGGGGTCGCTAACCCTAGCTTACCTTAAAAAAAAACTCTGAGCTAAAGAATTTCAAATCCCTATGTTCGGTAGACATCCCCGATGACCCTTGCTTGAGCCATTCCTCGCTGTCGGCATCCCTGGGCTTCCCCTCCAAAGCATCAGTTTAGAGGTACGGGTCTTCTTTTGATCTATGTGAGAAATCGAGTATGAGTGGGTTTCCATGCTTGATTTAGATGGAAATCCAAGGAGAACAAGTAGATTCACATGTTTGTACAATCCAATCTTTTCTTATGGGGCGTGATATGTTTTGCTCACCCTGTTGGGATTTGATTCAAGGCTACGTTTAAAAAAAAAAGGAGAGAAGAAAATAATATAACTATTTGCTTTTCTGTTGGCCGGCTGCTGACTGCCAAGCATTGGCATGGTCGCAACAGACCCAACCGATTGAGTCGGCTGGGTGCTAGCGAGGTATTGCAATAAAAAAAGAGAAGAAATAAAAAATATATATATGAAACCCGACTACTTGATAATGTCCTATGCACTGATGCAGTACTAAACAAAATAACTGATTATGTATAGTTTTAACTAAGATTAATGTTTCCTAGTTATATAGAGAAGTAGAGAAACATCAGAAATCAGAAAAAAAGAAATTGATGAATTAGCTATAATCTTATTTAGATTGAAAACTTTTGCTCATAATAGGTTGTGCATATTAATTTCCAAAATGTGTTGGGTGCAAATTTCTTTAGAAAAAAACATACATATATCATTTGTATTGTGTGCTACCCATTGTAGATTCCAGATTTTTACCTGCATATGATTAACACATTTCACATGATCGATATTCTAAGGCAATGTTACTGTTGAAGAGGAGAAGGGATGACCCGAACCCTAGGTAGAGAGAGGGAGAAGAAGAGAGAGAGAGAGAGAGAAGAGAGAGAGAAGAGAGAGAGAGAGAGAAGGAGAGAGACGGCTGTGAGAATAGAACTCGATTACATCAATTAGTTAGGGCTTCTCTTTATATTAAATAGAGAGAGGCAAAAAGGAGAAATTACATGTAGGTCCTTATGAGGACAAAAATTCAAAAACCCTCTAATATAAAATAACTTAAGCAAAGAACCACCTATTTTCAACACTCCCCCTCAAGCTGGAGCATAGATATCAATCATGCTTAGCTTGTCACAACACTTTGAAAAATTTGGCCTAGCAAGGGGCTTTGTAAACATATCTGCAACTTGGTCTTCCGACTTTAGGTATTTGGTAGTAATATGACCAGCTTGAATCATATCTCTTACATAGTGGCAATCAACCTCAATGTGCTTTGTTCTCTCATGAAAGACATGATTGTTTGCTATATATGTTGCCGCTTTGTTATCGCACATCATGGTCATTGGAGAGAGAACCTTCACCTGGAGGTCATGAAGAACAGTGCAAACCCACATCAATTCAGCAGCTGTTTGGGCCATAGCCCGATATTCCGATTCAACACTTGACCTGGAAACCACAGTTTGTTTCTTACTTCTCCATGAAATCAAGTTTTCTCCCCAAAACACACAGAATCCTGTAGTAGATTTTCTATCTACTACAGATCCAGCATAGTCAGCATCTGAATAGGCTACTATCTCCAGAGTTCCACCTTTCCTGAACCATAACCCTTTTCCAGGGGATGATTTTAGATATCTGAGAATCATTATGGCTGCATTCCAGTGTACTTCAGTTGGTTTGTCCATAAATTGGCTAACTTTGCTTACTGCTAAAGCAATATCCGGCCTGGTCACAGTTACATATAATAACTTCCCTACTAGGGAGCGATAGCTTTTGCTATCAACAGGTTTTGACCCTTCTTCAAACAACTGAACTTTATGGTCCATGGGAATATTTGCTGGTTTAGCTCCCAACATGCCCGTTTCCTTTAATAAGTCAAGAACATACTTCCGTTGAGACAACACCATCCCTTCTCGGCTCCTAGCAACTTCTATACCCAGAAAATACCTGAGTGAACCAAGATCTTTTGTAACAAAGTGTTTTTGAAGATGAGCCTTTGTGGCTTCAATAGCTTTCACATCATTTCCTGTAAGAATAATGTCATCCACATATACCACCATAACAACTATGCCAGAGCTAGTTTTCTTTATAAAAAGAGTATGATCTGCTGCTGATCTATTAAAGCCAAAGCTTGACATTACTTCAAATAACTTTTGAAACCATGCACGAGGACTTTGTTTCAAGCCATAAATCGCCTTTCGCAATCTACACACTTTCTGACACTCCCCCTCAACCTCAAAGCCTGGAGGTTGTTGCATGTAAACGGTCTCAGATAGATCCCCATAGAGAAATGCATTTTTCACATCTAATTGGCATAAGCTCCAACCATGCTGAACAACTACTGAAAGAACAAGACGGATGGTACCCATCCGTGCAACAGGAGAAAAAGTTTCAAAGAAGTCAATTCTATATGTCTGAGTATACCCTTTCGCGACTAATCTGGCCTTGTACCTTTCAATAGACCCATCAGATTTGTACTTTATTGTATATACCCATTTACATCCAACAATGTCAGCATCTGCTGGGGAATCAACGAGATCCCAGGTATGTTGAGATACTAAAGCTGTCATTTCTTCTTGCATAGCCAGCTTCCAGCGATTATCAAGTGCTGCCTGTTGATAATTCAGAGGAATAGTTTCAGCAGACAGGGCTGAAACAAATGACTTCAACTGTTGTCCAATTCTGGCATGAGAGACAAAATGAGATATGGGATATAAGGTACATTGTCTTGTCCCCTTACGTAGAGCAATAGGCCTGTTATCATCATCCTGGAGATCACTATTGTCAGTAGAACTTACCTCAGGAGAAGAAGAAGATGAAGGCTCTTGCGGAAGTGGAGCTCTACGCACATATACCAATGGAGGATTATTAAATCTGGAAGTGGATGAAGTTTGATTCGGTAATGGGGGCACAGATTCCAAAGGAAAAGGAGGTATAGGTAATGGAAAAGACTCAACTGGACAAACCTGCAGCGAGGAACTAGAAATAGAGTAATATAGAGAGGATTCCAAGAAAGATACATCCGCACTGACATACTCTCGGCGAGAAATAGGATCATAACATCGATAGCCCTTTTGATTTTTTGGATAACCGATAAATATGCATTTTGTAGCTTGAGAGGCTAATTTATCACGGTCAGGGCCAAGTTTGTGTACAAAACAAACACATCCAAATATTTTTGGTGATAAAGGGAAAAGAGGAGCATTAGGTTTTAGGATATGTAATGGAATTTGATCACCCACAGAAGACGAAGGCATGCGGTTGATCAGATAGCAAGCAGTGGTAATCGCATCACCCCAGTATGACGTAGGAACATTGGATTAAATCATAATGGTCCTGGCAACATCAAGGAGGTGTCGATGTTTTCGCTCAGCCACCCCATTTTGTTGAGATGAATAGGCACAGGAAGTTTGAGGTTGGATGCCATGATCTTGGTAAAATTGTAACAGACCTTTTGATTTGAACTCGAGAGCATTATCAGTGCGAACAATCTTGACAATAGATTCAAACTGAGTTTTTATTTCAAGAATTAGAGATTTGATAATACTTGGAACTTCAGATCTTCCTTTTATTAAAAATACCCATGACAACTTAGAGAAATCATCAACAATAACAAGAAAGTAACGACACTGAGTCCTAGTAGGAATCTTACTAGGACCCCATACATCTTCATGAAGAAGTTCAAAAACTTTATTACTAAACTGACTCTGACTCGAAGGAAACGAACTTCTATGATGTTTGCCCAACTGACATGCCTCACACTGAAATGATGTGGTGGAAGGAATCTGAGGAAAGACCGACCGAAGCTTTGACAAAGAAGGATGACCAAGACGACGATGCCACTGAACAGGATTGAATGAATGTTCCACTGCAGCATGGACAGTACCCATTGGATGATGTAGGTAGTAAATTCCATTTTCTTCATAGCCTCCACCAATCTTCTTCCCCGTCAGCAAATCCTGAAAATGACAACCCATTGGATCAAATATTACTCTACAGTTTTGTTCTTTTATAAGACAACTAACAGAAAGTAAACTTTGAGGAAAATTTGGAGCATGAAGAGCATTTTTCAACTGTAATGAGGAGGATATTGAAATATTTCCCTGACCAACAACCGGGGAGGAGCTCCCATCGGCTAAGGAGACTCCAATCTGAGTCTTAATATCCTTTAGATCTGAAAAAACACGAGAACTGCCACACAAATGTCTGGATGCACCAGAGTTAATAACCCACTTACTATCAGTCGGATGAAGATGATTTCCGGTTGAATATGCAACACCAGCTACAGGAGGAGTGGAACTCAAAGGTCGAAGAGCTATGAGCTCATCATATTCGGCACGACTAAGAGTGATACTACTCTCATTTTCAGCAATATTCTTTTGTACATTTGTAGCCTCGATAGTAGTCACATTTGCTTTAGGAGTATATGACTTTAATGAAGAAGAGGTTGGCCGACCATGCTTATCCCAGCAACGATCTTCTAAATGTCCAGATTTTCCGCATAATGTACATTGAAGCTTTCCTCTACCACCCATACCACGTCCACGTCCTCGTCCTCTGATATTCTGAACATTTCCACGCCCATAACTAGATGGGACAACAAGAGCAGATGACTGAGTCACAGACTGAGATTGTGGCAGAGAGATCGCAAGTCTACTCAGGCGATTGTAAGCATCGGCAAGAGTGGGAACATCTGATCCAGTCAACATTTGAACTTTTGCAACGGAAAAATCTGAAGAAAGACCTGTAAGGAAACGAGCAACCATGGTTTGTTCTCGATGATCTTTTTGCTTTGAGCAACATAGGGGCCTGTGAGCATTAAGTCTTTCAAACGCAGCTTTGACCGAGGCATAGTACTGGGCCAAGGTCTGATCTCCCTGTTGCAAATTATATATTTCCTGTTCGACTTGCAGGATACGACTCACATTCGTTTCTTGTGAATATGTATCACGAAGGTTGACCCACATCAGTTTGGCTGTATTATAGTAGATCAATCCATCTGCAATATGGGGTTTGACACTATTCATGATCCATGACATAACTATGTCATTATCTTCATCCCAAGTCACATATTTTCCCAATTTCTCATTGGGTTCGCCTTCCAACAAAATATGTTTTCGACGATGTCCAGATACCGACATCATAAAAGTTCTGGACCATCTGGCATAGTTGTTTTCATTCAACCTTACGGAAGAGCCATACGAGAAGGGGTTGGCAAATGCTTTATATTCACCAATGTGTTCCAATTTGGAATCACACTTTGAAGTTTCAGCCATACTAACAAAATATTTCTGTTTCAAAAAAAAAAATCTGGACAGATTTCAAGCAACCTAGCAGCTGTTCACAAAAAAAAAAACACCACGACAATAAGGAACAGCAGGTCACACGAGGAGAATATTCCCCAGCACCACAGGAATCAAGCCTGCAATCTCCACGACAATAGTGAACAGCAGCCAAATAACCACAGGAATTAAGCCTGCAATCTCCACGACAATAGTGGACAGCAGCCCACACACATGAGTCTTGAACAACAGTCCACACACATAACAGTCACGCATCAGCTAGAACCAACGACCAAAAACAACTTTCACATAAACATGATGATTTTCAACACAAAAAAATAGCTGTTTCCACTACAGAGCTTCCGATGCTGAAACTAATCACGACAGCATGGGAAAAACAATCACGACATCATGAAGGATCACGGCTAATGTGGGTTTGATGCTAAAGTCACGGCAACAGATGTAATCACGACAAACAAAATAATAACGACAGCATGAAGGATCACGGTGGATGCTGAAATCACGACAGATGCTGTAAGTCACGATAGCAATTACTGTTAAATATGTATATGTAAATGAATATATTTCTGTACTGTATTGTACCACTTGTACAGCATACTGTACTGTATTGTACTGTATTATACAGCATACTGTACTGTATTGTACTATTGTACTGTATTGTACTGTATTGTACAACATACTGTACTGTATTGTACTATTGTACTGTATTGTACCACTCGTACAACATATAAATATCAATGGAAAGGGGAGAAGACATCATTGCCGCCCAACATTTTTTTCTCTCTTCCCTCTTACCTCTCTCTCTATCTCTTGCTACGATAGTAAGGTGACTCCCACATCTGATTTCTCACATGGTATCAGAGCCAAGGGCGTGGTAATCACGATTATCTGGAAGGCCCCTAAGGACCTTGACGTGCGTTTTTTTGACGTTCTCAAGGAAAGTGTTTTTTTTTTTCCATCTTTTCTCTGTTGTTTCTCCGTTGAATCACTATATTTCGACGTCGTTTCTTCATTTCCTCATATCGTGCATCTTTTCCTTCTTACATATTCTGTTATCCCCAATTTTATCAACCCTAATTTCTGTTTTCCCCAAATTTGGGAACCCTCATTTCTCAAAAGTGCCTCTTTTCTCAAACTTCTTGTGATTTCTTATCTATTTCTTGCAATATAGTTGATAAATCGTACATTCTGCACGATTAACTAAAAAAATCGTGATTTCCAAAACTCAAAAATTTCTGTCCGTACGGTTCTGTCCGTACAACCTACGAATTTCTGTCGTGCTGTTTGATTCATCTTTGATCTTCTTCCTTATGGATTCTAAAATCAGTCCCGGATTTCTTTCTCAACTTGTTTCTCACAAATTAACTCATGATAACTACTTACTTTGGAAACGCCAAATTCTGCCGTTTATCCGAAGTCATGGTCTTTTCGGGCATCTGGATGGGGGATCACCCGCCCCACCTATGACTATTACGCAAGAGGTAACTGGTAATGATGGGAAGGTGAGTTGCATTGCTATTCCAAATCCTGCGTATGATGTTTGGTTTCAGAAGGACCAATCTGTGGTTGCCTATTTGACTGCCACGTTATCTGATCGTATATTACAAACTATCTCTGACCATTTTACTGCTGCAGAACTATGGAGACATCTTGCTCACTCTTATTCACAGGTTTCTGAATCACGTGCACTTCAACTGAAATGACAGTTCCAATCTATGCGAAAGGGAACTAAGACCATTACTGAATTTCTAGGGGATATCAAAATTATCATTGATCAGTTGGCCGCTATTGGATATCCTGTTTCTGACAGAGATGTTATTCAGCAGGTATTGGGAAGCCTTGGGCCCCAATATCGTATGTTTTGCACTGCATTACAGGTTGCCTCTACACTTCCATGCTTTGAGGATTTACAGGCCAAACTCCTACAGTATGAAGTTAGTTTGACTCAAGATCATCTTATTGATGATCCTCATCCTGCCATGTTTACATCTGGGTCTACCTCATTTCGTCCACCTGCTGCTCATATGGGCCGTGGAGGACTCCTTCCTACTCCTACTGCTCCACCTGCCACTAGAGGTACCCGTGTCCCTACTTGCTTCCATTGCAACAAGCGTGGCCATGTGAAAGCAGATTGTTGGCACAACCCACAGAATCGCAACAAGGCAGGGAGGCCAGGACCAAGAGCTGGACAGATGAATGTTAGACAGTTTCAGGGGCAGCCGCAGGGAAATTTTCGAGCACATCAGGGTACTGATCAGGGGCAGAGTGCAGGGTTGCCACATGATGTGCAACAAATTCTGATGACTGCATTTAACAACATGAATTTGCGTCAGAATGATGATGGAGTTTGGTATATTGATTCTGGAGCAGCCACACATGTTACTTCTGATGCAGGTAAACTTTCCAACATGGTTCCTTATATTGGCACTGGCACTATTGTCACGGGAGATGGTTCCCACCACCCTATTTCTCATACTGGAAATGCATCTCTCTCTTTGTCACAATCTACACTACCATTGAAAAATGTCTTACTCACTCCTGCCATTGAGAAAAACATTTTATCTGTTTCTAAATTGGTTGATGAAACAAATTCATCCATGGAATTTACTCCGTCTTCTGTTTGTCTTAAGGACCTTCGAACCAAGAAGATGCTCGCTAAGGGTGAACGACGCGGAAACATGTACGTCTTCGAAGCAGCCTCCGGGACTTTGAAGACGTCATCTACCGTGTCTCCATCTTTTCCTGCTTATTTGAGTCAGTCTTCTTCTGTTATGCAATGTAATAAGCCAGTTTCTTGGCATCGTCGGTTAGGTCATTGTAGTCAAGGGTTCCTTGACAAATTGTCTTCTCAGGGTTTTATTCCCAAAGTCAAATTAGATCATAAGTGTCCTAGTTGTAATGTCTGCAAGAGTCATGTACTTCCCTTTCAAAGTATCAATAAAAGAGCTTCCAAGCCATTTGAAATTATTCACTCTGATGTTTGGGGCCCAGCTCCTGTTTCATCTCTATCTGGCTCTCGTTATTATGTGTTATTTCTTGACTCTTTCACTCGTTACACTTGGATTTACTTTATGAAATCTAAATCTGAAGTGTTCAAACTTTTCAAACAATTCCATGCTCTTGTTCAGAACCTTTTCAATTCAAATATCACTTATTTCCAGTGTGATGGTGGTGGAGAATACATATCTCATGATTTTAGTGAATATTTAAAGGACCATGGCATCACACGTAACTCCTCTTGTCCTTACACTCCACAACAGAATGGAGTAGCAGAACGTAAGCATCGGCATATTGTTGAAACCGCGTTAAGTATGATGCACAATATTGATATTTCTTTCTCTCTTTGGACTGAGGCCTTTCACACTGCAGTGCATATCATTAACAGGTTGCCTATGGAATTATTAGATCAGTCTCCTTATTATTTGCTTCACGGTTCTCACCCTTCTTATGATGATTTGCATGCTTTCGGATGCATTTGTTATGTCCATGTGGATCATTCTTTACGTAACAAGTTTCAGGACAGAGCAGTTCAGTGCAGATTTCTGGGATATGCCGATGGGTATAAAGGATATAGATGTTATGATCCTATTTTGGGTAAGATTAAGGTGTCTAGAAATGTTGTTTTTTATGATGACCATTTCAGCACTTGTGATACTTCTCAGGTATATGAGCAAACTACTTATGATCCATGGCTTTGTGATACTTTGCTATATGACTCTATCAGAGATCCTGTGGTTGATGAACCAATTCAGTTTGAAGCAGACAACTCCATCATCCAGGATGCACCTTCACGGTTTTCAGGTTTGGTTTATGCCCGTCGAGGAGCCCCTTCAACTCTATCTCACGAGGCTCCCCCTCTTCGACGATCCACACGTGAAAGGCATCCTATCCATCGTTGGGTTAGTTACAACAATTTTTCTCTTGACTTTCAGTTGTTTCTAACCAATGTGGCCAAAGAGAAAGAGCCGTCTACTTTCCATCAGGCAGCCCATTCTCGAGCTTGGGTTGAAGCTATGAACGAAGAAATGGCAGCACTTCATGAATGTCATACATGGGATATTGTTCCTCGACCTGTTGATAGAAATGTTGTTGGTTCCAAATGGGTTTACAAGATCAAGCGTAAACCAGATGGTAGCATTGAAAGATATAAAGCTCGCCTTGTTGCACGCGGATTCACACAACAATATGGGCAAGATTATGAGGAAACTTTTAGCCCTGTTGTCAAAATTGGCACCATTCGTGTGATCCTCACTTTGGCACTTCAGCATGGTTGGTCTCTTAGCCAGTTGGATGTCAAGAATGCGTTCCTACATGGGGACTTGAAGGAAGAGGTGTATATGGAGCAACCTCCTGGATATAGTGAACATGATGAGGCTACATGGGTTTGTAATTTGAGAAGGTCTCTTTATGGTTTAAAACAAGCATCTCTGTCTTGGTTTGAGAGTTTCTCCATGGAAATTCAGCAGCATGGTTTTTCTAAGAGTATACTTGATCATTCTTTATTTATGTATAAGAATGATCATGTTACTACTTGGGTTCTTATATATGTTGATGACATCATTATCACTGGGAGTGATGATGCACATATTGCCTTGGTCAAGTCTTTACTCATGGCCAAATTCAAGATGAAGGACTTAGGCCCATTGCGATACTTCTTGGGAGTTGAAGTCGATAGACAAGATGATCGACTCACTCTAAGTCAACACAAGTATACTCTTGACATTCTTCACACCACTGGTATGATTAATTGTAAACCTCTCAGCACCCCATCTGTCTTAAATCATAAGTTTAGTGCAAAAGAAGGCCAATTATATCATGATTCCACTTTATATCGCCGCATTGTTGGTATGTTGCAATATCTTACATTTACAAGACCTGACATTGCTTATGCTGTAAATCAAGCATCTCAGTTTATGCATGCTCCCACTGATTGTCATATGGAATGTATTAAGCGTATTCTCAGATATCTGAAAGGGACTATTGGAGATGGATTGCTCTATCACAAAGATGAAAGCTTCACTACAGGACACCGTTTACTTACATATTGTGATGCAGATTGGGGTGGGGACCCTGATGAGCGTAGGTCGGTTTCAGGATATTGTGTTTTTATTGGCCCAAATATTGTCACTTGGAGTAGTAAGAAACAAAAGGCCATTGCTAAATCCAGCACTGAGGCAGAGTACAGGGCAATGGCAGCAGGGACAACTGATGTCACTTGGGTACGACATCTTCTTCAAGAGTTGAATGAACCTATCTCTTCCTCTCTGCTTTTATGTGATAATCAAAGTGCCATTAATATTTCTTTTAACCCTATTCATCATTGTCGCACGAAGCACATTGAGATTGATCAGCATTTTGTTAGACAAAAGATTGAAACAGAAGAAATTGAGGCTTCGTATGTCAGATCAGAAGACCAAGTAGCAGACATCTTCACCAAAGGATTGGTTAGTCATCAATTTTGGTTACTTAAGGGCAAGTTGAGCATGATTGAAGATCATCCTCAACTTGAGGGAGGCTGTTAAATATGTATATGTAAATGAATATATTTCTGTACTGTATTGTACCACTTGTACAACATATTGTACTGTATTGTACAGCATACTGTACTGTATTGTACTATTGTACTGTATTGTACTGTATTGTACAACATACTGTACTGTATTGTACCACTCGTACAACATATAAATATCAATGGAAAGGGGAGAAGACATCATTGCCGCCCAACATTTTTTTCTCTCTTCCCTCTTACCTCTCTCTCTATCTCTTGCTACGATACTAAGGTGACTCCCACATCTGATTTCTCACAATTACTGAAATCATATTTGCAGATGCTGTAAGTCACGACAGCCACAAACACCTCATGGCAGCAGACATAGCCATACGACAATAGGATCTGCTATCAGCTGCCACACCCAGGCGTCACGAGATGTGAAAAAAAAATTTACGACTGCCTGACCTGAGTACTCCCACGATGTTCTCAATGTTGTTCTTTAGGTCTGATAACAGATCTAGGCCAGATCTGTCATCAGATCTAAAAAAAAATTTTAATCGACACCTGGTTCGAGGATGTAGATCACGCTCCTGAGATCAGCTCGATCACGCTCCTGAGATCGCTAGCTTTGATACCATGTTGAAGAGGAGAAGGGATGACCCGAACCCTAGGTAGAGAGAGGGAGAAGAAGAGAGAGAGAGAGACGAGAGAGAGAGAGAAGGAGAGAGACGGCTGTGAGAATAGAACTCGATTACATCAATTAGTTAGGGATTCTCTCTATATTAAATAGAGAGAGGCAAAAAGGAGAAATTACATGTAGGTCCTTATGAGGACAAAAATTCAAAAACCCTCTAATATAAAATAACTTAAGCAAAGAACCACCTATTTTCAACAGTTACTACATGGGTATTTTGTGAATATGTATCAATATGAATTGTTGGGTCATGCTGTATATATATAGTTATACAAGTAGTCACATGCGTAAAAAGACTTATGAATGAAGGCTTGCATGTGATGTGAGTATGTGAATTGAAAACATGTATTCGATATGAGTGAATGCGTTAAATGAAAGCATGCACTTGATATAGTTGCACACGAATTAAGTAAATACATGCTAACGAATATTTTTGTATCATACACACGATAAAGGTTTAGGTTTGCATATATGGTTGTGCATTTAGAAAACATGTGGTTTATTTCCTATATGATATGTTGGATATGAATGCATGCCTGTTAACATGTTATGACAAAATTTGTTTTGGTACAGGTGCATAAATGCTATGAATGTGTGCTGCCCTGAAATTCAATTTTTAGATCCGGGTTATGTTCATGTGTGTAGATGTTAACATATGTTATGAATGAACAATTTCATGTGCCTACATTTATGGAACATGTTTAATTATCGTGCATTTATGAATTGGTTTCAAGTGCATGTGCATATATGAAATCGATGTGTGTTTGGCATGTACAATCCTGTATAAATGTTCTCATGTACTTATGAATCATGAACGAATGCATGTGTATTAAGTGATTTCATGAAAGTAATTTCACATGGAAGGTGAACACATGCATATGACTGTGGTAGTTCATGTATATTGTTAAATTGGTATGAATGAATGTGCATTTGAAATCATGTTGGTATCGTTGCATAACTTGCTTATTGTTATGATTTTTGCATACGATGTATCGATGTTCGAAATTAATTATCATGGGCCAGGTAAGCCTCGAGCTTTGGTTTGCTCTTTCTTTACGTATTTATAAATGCATCGCAAAAATCACATTCATTTTGATTTCACTATATTGCACTGTTCTATGTGTTTCCACGGGCGAGAGTCTCGTGATAGTTCTTGCAGAGGTAGATGCAAGCTTTTGCCTTTGCTTTTGCATGCTGAATTGCAAAACTCAATAATTAGCTTTTAATAAAAAGATAATGAATAAGAACAATGTAATATACGTTCTGGGATTTCTCATCGGAAGAATGAAGATCTTAGAGATTCGGTTTTGGGGACCACGAGGATACAAAAACTCTGTGTGCTTTACTTTGACCCTTGAACTCGATATTGAGGTTCTTTCTTCTGGCTACGGTTTTAGGGAGAGTCCGCCACTTTACCTGGGGGTGGTGTGTTCGACACAGCTGTTGTTTTGGTATACCAAGGAAGTGACACTTGTAGGCGTGGAGTGTCCTTAGTGTCCCTGACATTAGATGTGGAGATCTAATGTTTCGAAGGTGATTCGGTCGAGGGCTAAGTTTGAAACCCAGTAATAAAATACAACTTGTGTGTTAAGATATCCTGAGAACCTAACTTAACTGCAGAGATTTTACCCGTTTGGTGTATCCGCGAGCAACGGTAATTAAAGAGAGAAATTTAAATTGTATGCATTTAATAAAGCATGCATATGGAGAAAGAAAAACTTTAAGGGAAGATAAGAAAGTGCTCATGCATTGCACATAAATCATGCATAATTCTGCTATGCATTAGAACATGCATATTTTACCTGTTCCCTAAATTGTTACATGTTGGTGGATGCATGATATTTAGTTTCTAATTCATGTTAAATGTCTTGCTTACGTAAATTGTGATTCATGCTATTGCTTAATGATTCTTCATGCTTAGAAAATATTTCATGTTGCATGAATGCTTAATTGAAATTATGAAGTTATCATAATTGCTTTCCTTTAAATGATTGCATGAAATCTTATTTGTATTCGTTATGCTTACTTGTTTTATTAGAAGTACCTGTGCTCAAAATTTTGGTTCTGACACACTACTTCTATGGTTTTTCGCAGCCGCAGGTGATCAGTAAAGCGACTGGCTTCTGAGAGAGTTACGAGTGTCACTTTCTTGTTGGACGGTTCACAGAAGGACAACGTAGCTCATTTTTACATTATTCACTTTTATGTCATTTAAATAACTCTGATATGTCTCTTACAATTATTGCTTAAACATTCTTTCTTTCAAATAAATGAATAATGGTTTGGTTTTGTGGATGATAAGTATAAGCTCTTTTGTAGTGTGTTTGGTTATCCAATTGGGAGTGGAACTGTAAAGGCCCTGGGTTTCTGGGAAGATTTCCGTAACGGTTAAAAAAAATTCGCATTTTCAAGAGGTTTGAGTTGAGGTCGGTACAGTATCTAAATGCAGGATTTAAATAATATGTTTCAGCATGAAGAGGTCGATGAAGTTGCCCAGTCCACCTATGATCAATGATGTTCCATATAGGTATGTATATTTTTTTCTTCTCCTTCAAATGATCTCTAATAGTCTCTTTTGCCTTATCCATGGCCTCGTAGAGATAACCTATAGCTGGTGTGTCTTCACCGTCAACCTATGTCACATGGGTACGGGTACGGAGGGTACACCACGATAATTTCAAAAAATGCAGGTATGGAGACACAACTATATATATATTAAATATCACATAAATTTAAAATAAATTGAATATAATCTAAATATATATGTTATATCTAAAATATATATTATATACTGAAAATATAAAGTTATAAACTAAAATTATAATTGTAAATTGAATACAAACTTGTATGTACTAAGGGTAAAATGGCATGTCTAGGTGTCGATGTGTGTCGACATGGGGACACACGTGTCGACACGGGTACAAAGGGCAACATGGAGTGTCCGTGTTGTTAAATTGTAATTCATAAGACAATGTATTTTCTCTATATATTTTATATGTATAAAAAAAGATACATATACATATATATTTCATATATATGTACATGTATCCATCTACTTATATATATAAAATATATATTTCTTTCTTGTATTAATTGTAGGGGTATTTTAGTTATTTCTATATTTTATGCATATTCATGTTTTTTAATATGATTGTAATTCTTCCTTTTTTAAATTTTCTTATTTTTGTAATTTTTTATTTTTATTTTTTGTTCTTTTTTTATATACTATTTCTGTTGACTGTGTACATTGTTGTACAAAGTTTGAAATAAGAGATGTTGGGCTGATTCCCAACAGCTCTAATTAGAGCCGTTGGGAATAGCCCAACGACTCTTTAAGAGTTGGTAAGCGGCTGTGTAAGCCCATTGTAAAATAGTAATACAGTGATGAGTTTTGTCTCCTTAGGTTTATAAACACAGTGTATTTGCTGCATTTTTTTCCTTTTGTGATGTAAAGCATTTGAATGCTATTTTATGCCTTGAGTATTTGAAGTATCAAGTTATTTGAAAACTTCATTGTTTGCAAGGATTTTTCACATGGTATCAGAGCGAGGTTATTATTGAAGAAAAAAGGTGATTATTGAAGAAGATTGTGTGCCTCGAAAAGTGTGCACCTACCTTTCTCTTGATCTTCGGCGTGGAGACTCCTTGCAATATATATCGAATGAATCATACCATATCAAGTAAGCTCTAAAGACGATCTTCTTCACTCTATATTCCTTTCTTCTCAAAATGGGGGAAAAAGACTCTCACTTCTCTCTTGGGTTCAAACTCAATGGCTCAAATTATCATGTTTGGGTCGGTAATATGGAAGCCCATATTAAGGGTAAAGGGCTTTAGGGATATGTTCAAGGCTCAATACTGGAGCCGGAACCAGAACCAGAACCAATAATTACTTTGATAGAAAGATGAGAAATAAAGATTCTTGAAGGTGAAGAGAGAATCAAAGCGCTTGAAGACTATAGTAAGAAACATGAGGAATGAGAGATGAGAAATTTTAAAATCCTATATTGGATCTTCTTATCCGTTGAAACAAGAATCAATGCCAACATTATTAAATTCAAAAAAGCCTCTCAAACATGGCAATATTTTGAAAAAATGTACACTTCAAGAGACTAGTCCCACAAGTACTATCTTAAAAAAAGAGCCTTGACCCTCCAACAACGCGAAATGACTATTAGAGAGTATTTCGCGGAGTTGTCCTCTATTTGGGATGAGTTTGCCATGCTTGTGCCCAAATGGAGTGGTGAAGCCATTGAGCTTAGGCATAAACAATTAGAAAATGATCGCTTTTTCAACTTTCTAAATGTGCTTAGACCCGAATTTGAACAAATACAATCCTCTCTTCTATCTGCCTTTACTTTCCCTTCTCTTAAATATGTAATTACTAAATTAAGTGGGGAAGAGACTCGTATAGGTATAAGCAAAAATAACCCAAGTGTTCTTACAACACCGTCCAACCAAGAAGAAGGTGAAGGTGTTAATGTCGTTTCAAGACCGGGAAACAATTTGAGAACCTACAAACCTCCCCACTTCAAAATTCAAGGAACAAGGGAAAATAGTGGGCAAGGCGAACCGTTGGGGGCTCCCAACGACTCCATGTGGGAGCCCTCAATGGCCTCTCACTTCTCCCCTTTTGTGTATGAATAGGGGACTTCACCCCATGTATTTACATTGTATTCCAAGGCTCTCTCTAATAAATATTTCATTTCTTTTCATGCTTGTGTAGCCTTTTTAGGCTTTTGTATTATCCTTTGTGGACTTCTTACTTGTATTTCTCTTATGCCTTAGTGCTTGTCCATTATTGGACTTTGTGAATGCTTGTGCATTATTGGGTTACATTTTCGCATACTTCATTATATGATATCAATGAAGGTTGTGCTCTTGATTCTTGTTAAAACTATTTATAGTTTGTATTTCGGGATTCTCTTTTACTCTTTTTGCTCATTCTCTCTCTAAGTCAATATGGAGAGTGAGCACAAGATTGATCTCTCCTTCAAGCTAAACGACACCAACTACATGATGTGGGCATTCGTCATGGAGAACAACCTCAAAGGCAAAAAACTTTGGGGATATGTGATGGGCACCATTCCGAAACCACAACTCTAACTTACCAAAATGGAAGGAGGACGAGAAAAAGCTTTAGAAGAAAATACGCGCATCAAAGCTATTGAAAATCACCAATCCAAGATTGAGGATTGGGAAAGTAAACATGCAAAAATTCTTGCATGGTTCATGAACAACGTAGAGCTAAAGATTTGCACCAACATTGCCAAATTTCTCGAAGCAAATGAGGCATGGTTCTTTATGAAAGGTATGTATGCTAAAAAAGACCTCACCAAACAATTTTTTCTTTGCACCATTAAGCAAGGGGACATGGGTGTCTGTGACTATTTTAGCACTCTTAGTCCATTGTGGGATGAATTATCTCTTCTAGAACTCAAATGGGTGGCTAGTGAAGATGTTAAACTTAGAAGACAACAAATGGAAAAAAAGCACTTTTTCAAATTTTTACACGGGCTTAGGCCCGAATATGAGCAAGTTAGATCTTCTCTTCTCCATAGATCTAATCCTCTTCTCTTATAGGTTGTCATTGCCGAAATATGCTAACAGGAAATTCGTCTTGGCATGATAAAAGGAGAAGATGAAGTCTTAGCCGTGTCCAAGCCTGGCAATCATGTTAAAACTTATAAGCCTCTACACTTTGGGAGGCAAAATGGCTATAATGGAAATTATAGGAAAGCCATTTGCCATCTTTGCCATGAACCGGGACATATAAGGCCAAATTGTCCCAAGCTAATTGAAGCTCTTAAAAATAAAGTTGCTTCCGTCGAAGAAACTACACCAAGAAAAGAAGAACCAACCAAAGGAAAGGATTCCTTTTCTCTTGCTCAACTATCAGAGGCACTACAAATTCTACTTAAATCTCCATCTACATCGTGTCGCCATTGCCTCTTCCTCTCCTCCAGGTATGCCTTTTTGGATCCTTGATTCGGGAGCTTCTTTCATATAACACCTCTTGAGAATGGTTTATCCGAATTATGCTATAATTCAAAAACCTCTTATGTTTCAAGTGCCGATGGAACATCTTTACAAATTAAAAGTGTTGGAACTTTAAATTTTTCTAAAACCTTTTTTGTGCCAAATGTTAGAGTTGTTCCATAACTAAATCTAAATTTTCTTTTTGTTTTTCAAATATCCGATCATAGATATGGAATCTCCTTCTCATCTAAGGGTTACTCCGTGTAGGATCTCCGGTTTGGGAAGCTTATTGGGCAAGGCCATAGGAGGGGGGCTCTCTACTACATGAACTATTAACCTTCCTACCAACTCTTTTTGTAATTATGTCCAAGATAAAAATATTGAAACTTGCCATAAAAGATTTGGACATCCAAGCTTCTCTAAGATGTATTATTTTTCCTTTGGAAGAAATTTTGTAATGAAAAAGTTTTTGCTTGTAAGGATTATATTTTCGAAAAAATGAAATCCACTCCTTTTTCTAAATAGACCCTTTATTTCTAAGAAGCCTTTTGAATTAGTTCATTCGGATGTTTGGGATCCTTCTTCCGTCATATCAAAAGGATGATACTCATATTATGTGACATTTATTGATGATTTTACTAGATATGTATGTATACACTTTCTTAGTTTGAAATCCGATGTCTTCTCATTCTTTAAAAAATTTCATATGATTGTTAAAAATCAATTTTCAAGCAACATCTCTATCCTTAGATCCGATTCGGGTGATGAGTATTTATCAAATGAGTTTCAAAATTATTTAGAAACAAATGAAATTTGTCATCATGGATCATGTCCTACAACTCCTCAACAAAATGGATTAGCCGAAAGAAAACATAAACACATCTTGAAAACTACTAAGACACTACTTATCTCTAAGAAAATTTTAAAAAGATTTTGGGCAGAAGCCGCTTTAACATCAACCAATTTGATAAATAGAATGACCTCATCATCTTTGCAAAATATATCTCCTTATGAAAAATTATTTGAAAGAATACCCGATTTCAATAAATTAAATTTTTTTGGTTGTAAGTGCTTTATGGTTTTTCATAAAAGAGATAAATTGTCTCCCAAAGCTATTGAATGTATATTCTTAGGTTATGGAGAAAACCAACAAGGATATAGATGTTTTGATAAAAAAAATAACAAACTATATGTTTCTAAAGATGTAACATTTTTAGAAAATAAAAATGGTTTTGAGAAGACCAAAGACAACAATGAAGTTGAATATACATTTTTATTTGATCTCTTACTACAAGAAGAATTAATCTCTAATGATAATTCTTTAAATGACGAAGGGGATATTCCCTTAAATATCAATGAAAATGATAATGAAAATATTGAGGAAAGGATACATATAAGTGACGACATTGTTGATAGACCTATACAAACTTATATCCGGCGTGATCAAAGAAATCCTATAAATGCTTTGGAAAAATATTCCCAAGGTTCAAACCTAGAGGAAACTTCTCTTAGGAGATCTAGTCGTATCTCCAATCCCCCAAATAGGTTCGTATCCTACAACACATTAACACCAAAATATAGGTCATGCCTAATTGCATTACATTCATTTAATAAACCATCCCATTATAATGAAGCAAAAAATCTTTCTCAATGGGTTGAAGCTATGAATTTAGAACTTAGCGCTCTTGAAAAAGCTAAAACTTGGGAGATAACTTCGTTACCCATAGGAAAGAAATCTATAGGATGTAGATGAATTTTCAAAGTTAAGACTAAGAGTTATGAGTCCTTAGAATATAAGGGATATTCTTAAGAATATGGTATTGACTATAAAGAAACATTTGCCTTTGTTGCCAGAATAACTAGTGTTAGGACCCTCGTAGCTGTTGCATCTATCAAACAATGACCCATTTACCAACTAGATGTAAAAAATGCTTTTTTGAATGGTGAAGTAAAGAAGTTTACATGGATCCTCCGTTGGGGGTTTGCATTGAGAACGAAAAAATTCTTAAACTTAAAAAAAGCCTTATATGGTCTAAAACAAGCTCCACAAACTTGGCATGATAAATTTAGTAATGTGATGACTCATCTGGGTTTTCATTCGTGTTATACTGACACTACTCTTTTTGTGAAAAGTATAGGTTCTATGGTGGTTATTCTTCTACTTTATATAAATGATATGATTATCACTGGAAGTGATAAGCAAGGAATCAATGACATTAAAAAAATCTTAAAAGAAAATTTTGATATGTTTGATCTAGGATTCTTAAGATACTTCTTAGGTATAGAAGTTGCGTACTCTCCCAGAGGGTACATTCTTTCTCAAATGAAACGTGCAGTTGACATTTGTACTAAGTCTGGTATTTCAGATGATAAGAAGATAGAGACCCCTGAAATCATTAATGCCAAATTGATACTGGAAGATAAGACTCTACTCGAAAATCCTACTCCTTACCGTCAACTTGTTGGATCTCTTACATACTTGTCCATCATTTGGCCAAACATAGCTCATGTAGTTCATTGAGTCAGTTAATTTCAACATGCTCCTACTACTATGCACATGAGTGCTGTCTTAAGAATTATTATATACATCAAGAACACTATAACCAAGGGAGTTTTTCTTTTCTCATCTTCTTCACTTGATTTGTTTGCTTATATTGATGCTGATTGGGGAGAAAATTCCAATGAGAGAGTTTCAACTACAGGTTTCTGTGTGTTTTTAGGTGACTCAATGATCTCATGGAGATGCAAGAAGCAACACAAAGTATCACTATCCTCAACTGAAACCGAATATCGTGCAATGGCCACTATGACCATGGAGCTCGTGTGACTTCGAAGTATTCTCAGTGATATGGGCATAGTCATCTTCACACCTTCGAAGATGTGCTGTGATAACAAAAGTGCAATTTAGATCGCAAACAACCACACCTTCCACGAGCGTACTAAGTATATTGAGATGAACTGTCACTACGTACGTTACAAATATCTGAGAGGAACTATTACATTGCCATATGTCACATCAGAGTACCAGTTGGCGGATTTCTTCATTAAAACTCTTCTTGCTCCTCGTTTTATTTTTCTTCTTAACAAACTTTCAGTTATCTCTCTATAAAGTTTAAGGGAGGGTGTTAAAATATATGTACTTATATATATATATATATATGTATAATATACCCGATAAGGGTAGTTTAGTTATTATACTCAATAGGGGTATTTTAGTTTTTTTACATAGTCGTTTCTAGAAACAACTATTTTAATTAGGTAGATTCTTTTTGTATTTTTTGTTTTATTTCTTTTTCCTTTTTTAATATGCATTGGGGGTCCCAACATAGAGTCGTTGGGCCCCCCAACGGTCATAAATATGACCATTGGGGGCTCCCAACGACTCCATGTGGGAGCCCCCAATGGCCTCTCACTTCTCCCTTTTTGTGTATAAATAGGGGACTTCACCCCTTCTACTTACATTGTATTCCAAGTGTTCCCTTGCGACTTACATTGTACAGTTGCGCTTAGAGTCTGTTTTGCTTTTGTTGAGTCTGATATAAGCTGCTCGGTTCAGGTGAATCAATACCCCGAAGGGGCAGCTCGTATACTTGAACTGTAATAGCCTGCGGGCAAAATTGTGAATGAAGTAAATGCGTTGAGCTTTCTTTTGTTCACCCTCGTTGTGATTGCTTCTTGTGATTGCAATTTCTCTCCCTCAATTCTCTCTTGCTCTCTTGCACTCTGATTACAAGCTTCCGCGACCGGCAAACGAGCTGACAAGTAGGCTTGCGGCGGTGAGGAGGGATCGTCGCGCCGCACTGGCCCATTGAAAAAAATAGGCCCGTGACAAGTGGTACCAGAGCTCGTTCTCGTGCTGAGGAAGGGACTTCGAAGTCAGTGTCGACAGACACGCCGACAGGCTGCGATTTGTGAGCAAGACATCGTGGCGCCTTATCAAAACTTGTGCAACACCAAAGGCAAGACAATTGTTGAAGCTGAGGAGATGGGTTCACCTCGGGGCCAAGAAAAGTTGGTTGCAACTGTTAACAAGCTGGTGGAAGAGGTGACTTCGCATGAGGAAGTGATTTCACGCGCATGTGAATCATTCAGTGGACTGAATGATGTGGTGGCGAGCCTGCAAGAGCAGGTAAACTTATTAATGGGGCAGGTCACTTCGTTGACGACTACAGTGGCCGACTTGCAGACTGAAGTAGGAGAGCTTCAGTTAAAGAACCGTATGTTGCAGCGGACAGTGACCCTAAATGACAGAAATGGTGAGAGGCCATCAATGATTGATGTGCCAAGACTCGCGAAATTCAATGGTTCTCGTGACGACAAGGTCATTGAGAACTTGTTCCAAGTAGAAGACTACTTGGATATCCAGAATGTGACCCTTGAAGATCTGAGGATTAAGGCTACATCGGCCTTACTTGATGGAGATGCTATCGCTTGGTGGAGGCGGAAGCACAGTAACATGGAGAGGGGTCAATGTGTGATAGACACCTTTGATGACTTCAAAATGGAGCTGCGCAACTAATTCATGCCAAGAAATGCCAGAGACAGGTGTACCGGATGGTTCGTGAGCTCAAACACTCTGGTTCGTTGCAAAACTATATTAGAACGTTCCAGAAGCTTATGCTGGAGATACCTAACATGCCAGAAGACGACATGCTCAACTGGTTCATTGTGGGACTTCAGCCATGGGCACAGTCTGAAGTGGAAATGTGCAACTCCCGTATTTTGAAAGATGCATATGTAGCGGGCGAGCGCTTAGTTGACACTCAGCGCAAGCCTTTCACCCCATCAACCAAAGTCGAGAAGAAGCCTGACTACGGAGGCAAGAAGGATGAGCAACGCGATGATAAAGGTGAGGCGTCGACACACCATCAATCCGAAAAGAAACAGAACTTCACAAAGCATAACAACAGCAACAAGGGTCGATTGTGACATGCTGGTTCTTTGGCGATAGACATATCGCCAGGCAGTGCCCAAAGCGCCTCGTAAAGGACGACAGGCAAGCCAATGCTGCATAGGAAGAATGCAGCGATACTGAATGCAATGACACTGAAGCGATGCAACCAAGGATGGGGGCCATGCGATCGATTAACGCAGCTAGAAGTTGCGCGACTAAGAACATGCAGGTCAGTGAGGAACTTATGTACTTGGAAGTCATTATGAATGAAAAGTCTACTTCAACAATGATAGACTCTAGGGCCACACATAACTTTGTCTCGCGGGAAGAGGCAGAACGATTGGGCTTGAAGCCTGGGCCAAAGCAAAGGACCATTAAGACGGTAAACTCTGAGGCCAAGCTCATCCTTGGCGAAGCAAGAGACGCGGTTATTCAAGTGGGGAGTTGGGTCGGCAAAGCCAACTTCTCTGTGGTGCCCTTGGACGATTTCAAGGTGATTTTGGGTATAGAGTTTTTGCGAAGCCAAAATGTTATGATGCTGCCAAAATTTAACACGTTGACGATCATGGGGTCAAACCTGTCCACACAGTGCAGTGCCTTACGTAAAAAGGCAAGTCTTCGGTGTTATCGACAATGCAACTGAAGAAGGGTGTCAAGCATGGGGAGCAAACATTCTTAGTGACAGTGCGCGCAGAAGAAGGGAAGGTAGAAGCAACAGTGCCGCCGACCCTAGCCCCACTATTGGAGGAGTTTCTGGGGGTGATGCCTCCGGAATTGCCAAAGCGTCTTCCGCCAAAATGTGAGGTCGACCATAAGATTGAGTTGACCCCGGGAGCGAAGCCTCCCGCAATGGTTCCATACCGTATGGGGCCAGCTGAGCTGAAGGAGTTGCACAGGCAGCTAGACGAGATGTTGGACGCAGACATTGTTCGTCCATCAAAAGCCCCATTTGGTGCCCCAGTTCTTTCCAGATGAAACATGATGGCTCCAAACGGTTATGTGTAGATTACCGTGCTTTGAACAAGGTCACGGTGAAGAAGAAGTACCCATTGCCACTGATAACAGACTTGTTCGATCAGCTAGGCAGTGCCCGTATCTTTTCCAAGCTAGACCTGCGATCAGGTTATTGGCAGGTGATGCAGGGCAGACAGTACCAGTACCAGTACCAGTACCATGTGACCCTGGCACGACCAGAGGACCTGACCCACCAGTTGGAATGGACGATCAGACCCAGCAGTAGGGTCCGACCCCAGGTGAGTTGACTCGATGCAGGAAGATAACGCACACCTACTCCAGAAAAGGGAAGACCCGACTCAGCACCGATCCAGTCCCGAATGAAAGCCTTCTCGGGTCTGGGTCCGGGTCTGGGTTCGAACCCGGATCCAGTGACCATCTTTAAAAAGCACGACTTAGGGCTGCGTGAGGAGTTTTTTGGAGAATCACTACAGTTTATTCTTTCTTTTCTCAACAGCCTTGTTTTCCTTTTCCCTTTCATTCGTTCTTTTTCCATTACAGTTCGTTGTTTACATTCTTTATTCAACTTGTTTATCAGCAATCTGCCAGAGACATTGAGTATTTAATAAAATCAGTTTCAACTCACCATTTGGGTGAGATTTATTGCTTTTAAGCCTGTTCAGCATCCGACTATACACAGTCGTGCCTGCCCAGCCTTCATCAAGGTTACGCGGGAACTGGAGTGCGCATCGACAAGCCGTGTCTTCACTGCTCTTATCACAACCCTTTGAAGGCTGCATCAACTTGGTATCAGAGCCCAGTCATCCTCCGTCAGCAGCCGCATGGCTCAAGAGACGAGGGACGACCCGGCACGCGGCAAGGAACGGGAAGAAGTCGTTACCGAGAACCCAATGATGCGCATGATGGAGATGATGACAAAGGTGCAGGAGAATATGCTGCGCCTGAACAGAGAGATGGCTGGAATCACAAAGAGGATGGATGGGATTGACTGTCGACTCGTTGCCATCGAATTGACCGCAGGATTGAACCCAACGACGACCCAACCAGTGGATACCACTGTGGGCGACGCTGGTATCCTCACGGCTGCAATGAACGACCCAGCTCAAGTGGGTCCTCAGCCTGCGGTAACTCAGGAGGGTTTTGGGGAAGGCCTGCGCCGGACTGTCTGTCGAGAGGCGCATCGGCAAGGTACGCCCCCCCTGAACTCTGGTGCGACTGCGATGCAGCCGACCCCGGTGCCTTTTGGAGATCCTCCCCTCACTGGCGCAAACCCGCAGGCCTGGCATCGACCCACGCACCTGGGAATGCAGGCTGGACCTGACCTGCATAACCCGGGTTTGACGCCGACTCAGGCAGTGGGTGTGCCAGCGTCAGCTCGTGCAGGGAGGGGTCTGTCAACCCTCCTGGCACCTTCGCGCGGGGTTGTGGTTGCCGGCAGCGCGAAGGCTAAGGGGACCGATCCCCTGTGGTCCGGACCTGAACCCTCAGGGACCGGTCAGGAGATTATTTTATTCGGATCCAGACCCGATTACCGAGGACCACCCTTTGGGTTCTCAGGAGCGGGTCCGGGTCTGGCAGCCCCATACCCAGCCTACCCAGTTGGGTTTGGTTCGCAGTTCGCTCCGAATCCGACCCAACCCGTGATGTTTGAACCCCAAAATGGATCCCATACCGACCCGAACTTGTATCGGACCCGGACGGAACTCCAGCTTGATCTTGAGTCGGGTCAAAACCAGACCCATACTCATATGGACCGTGGATCGAGTTCGAACAAAACCTTTTATCCCCACAACTCGATCCCCGATTCGACCTACCCAAATCTGGGTCCGACGAGTAGTTTAGGATTAGGCCCGATCCATATCCAGTCGGGCGAACCATCCCAGTCCTACCCCAACCCAACTAGATACCCGAACTCTAACCAACCCAATAACCCCTTCCCGATCCAAAACCCAGTACCTCGCTCGACCCTATACCCTTATCCTAACCCAAACCCTTACTATCCTTGTCCTACCCACTTAGAGCAAGAGGCCCAACCCAACCCCCCACCTTTAGTAGGACCCCCTTACATACCAGTGCCACAGCGACAGCCACCGGCGGCGCCCGCCCGCGGGCAAACCCGGTCGCGACAATTTGAGCAGGGAGCGGCGTGACCTGAGCGTCGACCACCCCTCGGTGGAGTCCGTCAGCCCCAGCATCCAGGCGAGCAGTACCGCATAGAGGACGATGAAGCAGCGTGGGACGACGGCGCGTTCTGGAGCGAGTATCCTGCAGGAATGGTGGAGGCTCGACAACAGAGAGCAGTGGAGCATCCCTCCACTTATGGAGTGAAACTGGACCTTCCGGAGTTTGCAGGACGGTTCGACGCAGAGCAGTTCTTCGACTGGTCCTATGCCGTGCAATTTTTCTTTGACTACCACACCGTAGCAGAGCACCGTCGTGTCTCTTTAGCGTCTACTCGGTTGAGAGGGTTAGCACAGACATGGTGGGTGGAGCTACAACGATCGAGGGAGCGGCAGGGGCTAGGACGTGTATAGTCGTGGGAGGAGATGCAAAGACTGATGCGATCAAAATTCGTGCCTTCGGATCACGCTGAGAGAGCCTACAAGGAGTATCTAACCCTGCGTCAGGGCACTCGTACTGTGGCGGAGTACACTGCCGAGTTCCATCGTCTTTCTCTACGGGTGCAGATCGAGGAAACTGCCCGCCAACAGGTCACGAGGTACATCTCTGGTCTCTGTCCTGTTATTTCTGACGACTTTAGTTGTATCACGGTTGAGACATTAGATCAGGCCAACAGTTATGCCATGAACGTCGAGGAAAAGTTGAAACGGAGGCAGGAATATAGGACCTCCCGTAGTGAACAGTCCAGTCGACCCAAGTCGAGTTTTCCAACCAGGGGAGCGAGCTCCCCTAGGAAGGATGACTCAAAATTTACCCCTAGAGCAGAATTTAGCAAACCTGATCCGTTCGGACCCGCATTCAATACCCGGTCTAAAACCAAACCTAGTGAGTCTACCATCCGATGTTTTAGGTGTCAGGGGCTAGGGCATGTCGCGTCTAGGTGCCCCACTGTGGGCAAAAACACCCATCTCGTCGAAGGTATTGTGGAGTCAACATCCGAGAGTGAGAGTGAGTCTTTGGTCGAGGGTGAGGATGAGAGGGAAGTCGTAGAGTTCGACGGCAATGTCGACAATCTATTATCCATTCGTCATGTCTTGACCGCACCCCGTGAGTCGACCCCTGCCGAATGGCTACGGAACAACATCTTTAGAACCCGATGCAACTGTGAGGGTCACACATGTGATGTTATTATCGACACCGGTGCTTGTGAGAACATGGTGTCCGAGAGTGTTGTGTCTACCTTGAATCTGAGAACCAAGAAACTGTCTCACCCCTACAAGATGGCGTGGTTCAAGAAAGGAAACGAGGTTCCCATCACCCAGCGTTGTTTAGTCCGATTCTCCATGGGGGAGCACTACCACGACGAGGTGTGGTGTGATGTAGCCCCTATGAGTGCGTGTCACATCCTGTTGGGACGTCCTTGGCAGTTTGATCGCAAAACCATTCATGATGGCCGTAGGAACACGTACTCGTTCATCTTTAAAGGTCATAAGATAATCCTTCTCCCTATCAAGGAGACGGGGTTTCCCACGGTAGATAAGCCTGAGCGAGTTCCCCGGCTGGCCGGACTATCCTACCGGTCTTTCTTGAACCAATGTCAGGAGGATGGTTATTGTTATGCTGTGGTAGCTAAACCCTCAGTGAATACGTCGTTACCAGTTCCTACGGACATCAAACCCCTTATTGAAGAGTTTAGCAACATTATGCCGGATGACCTTCCAGATGGTCTTCCTTCCATGCGTGTCGTGTAGCATGCTATTGATTTTGTGCCAGGGTCGAGTCTCCCCAATCTCCCCGCGTATCGTATGAACCCCTCCGAGCATGCCGAGTTGTTAAGGCAGGTCCAGGAGTTACTGCAAAAGGGCTTTATTCGTGAAAGTGTGAGCCCTTGCGCGGTACCCGCCTTGCTCACCCCTAAGAAAGATGGGTCCATGCGCATGTGTGCGGATAGTCGAGCCATAAACCGCATAACTGTCAAATACCGTTTTCCCATCCCTCGTTTGGATGATATGTTTGATATGTTGGCTGGTGCTTCCATTTTCTCCAAAATCGATTTAAAAAGTGGGTATCACCAGATTCGTATCCGAGAGGGGGATGAGTGGAAGACGGCATTCAAGACACGTGATGGGTTGTATGAGTGGTTAGTCATGCCATTTGGGCTATCCAATGCCCCAAGTACTTTCATGATTATGATGACCCAAGTGCTACGCCCTTGTATAGGGAAGTTTGTCGTGGTATATTTCGATAATATTTTGATTTATAGTTCATCTTTGTCTGACCATTTGAGTCACCTGCGTCAGGTCTTAGAAATTTTAAGGAGAGAAAAATTGTATGTCAATGCGAAGAAGTGCGAGTTCATGACGTCCAGTGTCGTTTTCCTAGGCTTTATTGTGTCATCTGATGGAGTTAAGGCAGACCCCGCGAAAGTTCGTGCGATTGTCGATTGGCCTGTCCCAAAGACTATTGGAGAGATCCGTAGTTTTCACGGATTAGCCACTTTTTACCGACGTTTCGTGAGAAACTTCAGCACCCTCATGGCCCCCATCACGGAGTGTCTCAAGGGTACTAGTTTTCAGTGGACGCCTGTTGCGGAAAAAGCCTTTTCTATCATCAAAGAGAAAATGACCAGTGCCCCTGTCTTAGCCCTTCCTGATTTTAGTGCAGTCTTCGAGGTTGAGTGTGATACCTCCAAGGTGGGAATTGACGCAGTCTTGAGTCAGAATCGCAGACCTGTTGCCTTCTTTAGTGAGAAGCTGGCGCATGCCAGGTGTCAGTATTCCACGTATGATGTTGAGTTTTATGCCGTTGTACAAGCCCTTCCTTATTGGAGACATTATCTCATTTATAAGGAATTTGTCTTGTATACGGACCATGAGGCATTGAAGTATCTGAATAGTCAAAAGAAGTTGAGTGCTCGTCATGCTAAGTGGGTCAGTTTCTTGCAAGAGTACAACTTTTCAATTCGCCATCAATCTGGTACCCTCAACAAGGTGGCTGACGCTCTTAGCAGGAAGAACAACCTCCTGATGACTATGTCAGTGCAGGTCATTGGGTTCGAACAATGCAAAGAATTATATCTCACGGACTCGGATTTTCAACAAGTCTGGGAGGGGTGCATCTCTTCAGATCGCACCCTCGACCCCCATTTTAGTATTCATAATGGTTACCTCTTCCGTGGGAACAAATTATGTGTGCCTGATTTCTCCCTTAGGCTTCAGTTGATTTCTGAATTACATGAAGGAGGGTTAGTAGGGCATTTCGGGCATGATAAGACGTTCGCTCTGTTAAATGAACGATACTTTTGGCCTAAAATGCGCAAAGATGTTGTCAAGTTCATCCAAGGGTGTCATGTGTGTCAAGTGTCCAAGGGTCATCGTCAGAGCAGTGGTCTGTATACTCCGTTACCCATTCCTGAACGACCGTGGGAGCACGTATCCATGGATTTTATCGTGGGCCTCCCCAGAACGCCACGTCGTTTTGATTCAATTTTAGTCGTTGTTGATCAGTTCTCCAAAATGGCTATTTTTGTCCCGTGTAAGCGAACCACCGATGCCTCTTTAGTAGCGTCCTATTATTTCAAGGACGTCGCTCGCTTCCATGGTCTACCCGACACAATCACTTCTGATCGTGACACGCGCTTTATGAGTCACTTTTGGAAATCGTTATGGGCTTTATTGAAGACCAAGCTTCAGTTCAGTAGTGCGTACCACCCCCAAACCGATGGCCAAACCGAAGTTGTGAACCATACCTTAGGAAACTTGTTAAGGAGCCTAGTAGGGGAAAATGTTAAAACCTGGGATATAGTCTTGCCTCAAGCCGAGTTTGCGTATAATAGTTCCATCAATAGGTCCACAGGCAAGTCTCCTTTTCAAGTGGTTTATGGTCGGTCGCCCACTCATGTCGTCGATCTAGCTCCAGTGTCCAGTCTCCCTGACTCCGCCCCAGACGCCTTTGATGTCGTTGAATACATGCGTGATATACATAGGCAAGTCTGGGCCAAACTCATTGAGAGTTACGAAGCGTACAAAGCCTTCGTTGACCAAGATCGTCGCGACATTTAGTTTTAAGTCGATCAACTTGTTTGGGTCTACCTGCGTCCTGAGCGTTTTCTCGTGGGCACTTATAATAAATTGAGTCGTAAGAAATATGGTCCCTTCCAGGTCTTACGACGTTTAGGTTCAAATGCCTACCTAATAGAACTGCCTCCCGATTGGAACATTTCCCCGATTTTCAATGTGTCTGATCTATATGCTTACTGTGGAGACAACAAGTCGTCGGAGCCGACTTCTTCCCAACCAGTGGAGAATGATGCAGGGCAGGCGGTACCAGTACCAGTACCATGTGACTCTGGCACGACCAGAGGACCTGACCCACCAGTTGGAATGGACGATCAGACCCAGCAGTAGGGTCCGACCCCAGGTGAGTTGACTCGATGCAGGAAGATAACGCACACCTACTCCAGAAAAGGGAAGACCCGACTCAGCACCGATCCAGTCCCGAATGAAAGCCTTCTCGGGTCTGGGTTCGAACCCGGATCCAGTGACCATCTTTAAAAAGCACGACTTAGGGCTGCGTGAGGAGTTTTTTGGAGAATCACTACAGTTTATTCTTTCTTTTCTCAACAGCCTTGTTTTCCTTTTCCCTTTCATTCGTTCTTTTTCCATTACAGTTCGTTGTTTACATTCTTTATTCAACTTGTTTATCAGCAATCTGCCAGAGACATTGAGTATTTAATAAAATCAGTTTCAACTCACCATTTGGGTGAGATTTATTGCTTTTAAGCCTGTTCAGCATTCGACTATACACAGTCGTGCCTGCCCAGCCTTAAGGTTACGCGGGAACTGGAGTGCGCATCGACATGTCGTGTCTTCACTGCTCTTATCACAGCCCTTTGAAGGCTGCATCAGCAGGTGAGGATTGTTGAAGGTGATGAGCCAAAAACAACTTGCGTCACCCGCTATGGTGCTTACGAATTCCTAGTAATGTCATTCGGGCTGACAAATGCTCCAGCCACGTTCACGACTTTAATAAACCAGATCTTCTACCCTTACTTAGACAAGTTCGTGGTAGTCTACCTGGATGATATCGTGATTTACAACGACAACATAGAGGAATATGTCGGGCACTTGCGAACAATGTTTCAGGTGCTAAAGGAGAATGACCTCTGTGTCAAACGAGAGAAGTGTCTCTTCGGGCAGGAGGAGATCAGCTTTCTTGGCCACGTTGTGGGGCGTGGTGTGCTGCGTATGGATGGGCAGAAGATAAGGGCCATCCAGGAATGGGTTCCGCTAAGGAAAGTGTCAGAATTGCGGTTATTCTTCGGTTTGACAAACTATTATCGGTGTTTCATCGAAGACTATTCCCTCATTGATGCCCCCTCACAGATTTGTTAAAGAAGAATCGGGTATGGCTCTAGAGAGGAGCGTGCCAAGATGCCTTCGATGACTTGAAGAAAGCCTTAGTGAGGGAGCCAGTGTTGCGACTGCCTGATCATTCGAGACCCTTTGAAGTCCACACGGATGCCTTAGACTTTGCCATTGGCGGAGTTATTATGCAAGATGGCCATCCGATCGCATATGAGAGTCGCAAGCTGAAAGATGCAGAAAGGCGTTACACAGTGCATGAACGTGAGATGACTGCCATTGTGTATTGCCTCAGGACCTGGCGGCACTACCTCTTGGGTGCTGAGTTCGTCGTCAAGACGGACAATGTGGCCACGAGCTATTTTTAGACGCAGAAGAAGTTGACGCCTAAACAAGCTCGATGGCAGATGTTTTTGGCTGAGTTCGACTTTGCCTTGGAGTACAAGGTTGGAAAGGCCAATGTTGTGGCGGATGCCCTGAGCTGTAGGGCTGAACTGGCAGCTGCGCGCGCGGAGCCTTCTGAAGTGCACTTGGAGGGCGCATTGCTGAGCCGCATCTGCGAAGGTACGCAGAAGGATCCAACTGCACAACACCTTGTTTCTCTGGCGCAGGCAAGGAAGACTCGACGATTTTGGCTACAGGATGACCTCCTCGTAACAAAAAGGGGACACATCTTCGTGCCGCGATGGGGAAGCCTTCGACGAAAACTACTTAAGGAGTGCCATGATACATTATGGTTCGGGTCATCTTGGTCAAGAGCGGACCTTAGCACTCCTTGAGCGCGGCTACTATTGGCCGCAGATGAGAGACGGCGTTGAGGGGTATGTGCGGACATGCCTCATCTGCCAGAAAGATAAGGGGACAAACCAGAAGGCTGCCGGTCTCCTTGAGCCTCTACCAATTCCAGAACGTCCTTGGGATAACATCTCCATGGACTTTATTGTTAGTTTGCCAAAGGTAGAGGGCCTCAGTTCTATTTTGGTTGTGGTGGATAGTTTCTCAAGGTATGCCACCTTCATCCTAGCTTTCAAGGAGTGCCCTGCAGAGAAGACTGCAGAGTTATTCGTAAAGCATGTGGTGAAGCATTGGGGCATACCAAAGAGCATTGTGAGTGATCGCGATGTTCGCTTTACGGGCAAGTACTGGCGTGAAGTATTTTGGCTACTTGGTTTTGATTTGCCGTTTTCAACAAGCTTCCATCCACAGACAGATGGGCAGACAGAGCGCATCAACGAGATACTCGAGCAGTACCTTAGGCACTTTGTTAGTGCTAGTCAGAAAAATCGGGTGAAGCTCCTTGATGTTGGACAATTTTTTTACAATATGCAGAAGAGCGAGTATTCAGGCCACAACTCGTTTGAGATAGCCACAGGGCAACAGCCACTGACCCCGCACACTCTTGTTGTACAAGAAAAGGGAAAGCCATCCTTCGCCTATCAGTTTGTTCGCGACTGGCACGAGCAGAATGAGTTGGCGAAGGCATTCTTATACCAAGCGGCAAAGAGAATGAAGAAGTGGTCGGACAAGCATCGTTGGCTCGCGGGGTTCCAAGTTGGGGACCAAGTGTTGGTGAAAGTATATCCTGGTCGCACAGGCATCTTCCGCGGGCGGCATCGCAGACTACTCAGAAAGTATGAGGGACCCTTCACCATCACAAAGGAGGTGGGCAACCTGGCATACAAGCTGGAGTTGCCCCGAGACTTCAAGGTGCACCCGGTGTTCCACGTGTGCAACCTCAAGCAATTTCATCCAGATGATGGAGACCCAGAACGCAGTGTGCCACAACGCGCTCCCATCATGCAGAGGGCCTCGACAGTACAACGGGCCGAGAAGCACCTCAGTCAGATCCTTCGCCACACGGTCAACTACTTGGGGCAAACGAAGAAATACTTGGTGCAGTGGGAGGAAACAATAGAACTAACGCGGGAGCCTGCATTTCGAATGAACATCCGCTACCCGACTGAAGTCAGGGCTTACCACAAAATAGATGGCGCTGAGGACAGCGTATGATTTGAAGGGGGGAGCATGTTCTCTTGTGACTTACATTGTACAGTTGCGCTTAGAGTTTGTTTTGCTTTTGTTGAGTCTGATGTAAGATGCCTGGTTCAGGTGAATCAATACCCTGAAGGAGCAGCCCGTATACTTGCACTGTAATATCCTGCGGGCAAAATTGTGAATGAAGTAAATGCATTGAGTTTTCTTTTGTTCACCCTCGTTGTGATTGCTTCTTGTAATTGCAATTTCTCTCCCTCAATTCTCTCTTGCTCTCTTGCACTCTGATTACAAGCTTCCGCGACCGGCAAGCGAGCTGACAAGTAGGCTTGCGGCGGTGAGGAGGGACCGTTGCGCCGCACTGGCCCATTGAAGGAAATAGGCCCGTGACACCAAGGCTCTCTCTAATAAATATTTCATTTCTTTTCATGCTTGTGTAGCCTTTTTAGGCTTTTGTATTGTCCCATGTAGACTTCTTACTTGTATTCCTCGTGTGCCTTAGTGCTTGTTCATTATTGGACTTTGTGAATGCTTGTGCATTCTTGGGTTACATTTCTGCATACTTCATTATATTTTCTTGGTGTTGTAGTTGACCAACGGCCTAATTCTTTAGTCTTGACACAACGTAAGTATGCTTTTGACTGGCTTACTCATTTTGGCATGATTGATTGCAAACAAACCCATGTGGCAATGAATATAAAGTTATCTCATGATGTTACTGGAGATGAATTATTGCTAGAACCTGAAAGATTGAGAAGTCTAGTTGGAGCCTTACAATATCTTACATTCACAAGACCTTATCTAACCTTTGGAGTCAACCAGGTTTTTCAGTTTATGCATGCTCCAAAGGACAATCACATGGAGGCAGCCAAGAGAATTCTTAGATATATTAAAGGTACCATTAGAGATGAACTTATATACAAAAAGCATGATCTAGGTAAGTCGATGAATTTGAACTTGGTAGTTGTTGCATATTCATATGCAGATTGGGCAAGTGATATTCCTACCTGGAGATCAGTAATAGGGTATGATTTTTTTCTTGGTACACACTTGGTGTCTTGGTCTAGTCAAAAGCAAAAGACTGTGGCAAGATCAAGTACAAAGGCAAAGTATAGAGCAATGGCATATGTTACAACAAAGGTTCTTTGGATGAGACATTTACTAACTGCTCTTTATCATAAAGTCTCACGGTCACTTCTCTTCTGTGACAATTGCAATGCGGTGTCCATTGCTACTAATCCCGTTCAGCATGGCAAGATGAAACATGTTGAGATAGATCAACATTTTGTACGAGAAAAGGTTGAGACAAGAAATACAACCAATTTTTGTTAACGGAGAATATCAAGTTGCGGATTTATTCACGAAACTTTTACCCATCATGAGATACTGGCTTCTAAAATCCAAACTGTCCATGATAGATAAAGACCCATGTACAGTTTGAGGGGGTGTATTGGAACTGATGTTAGGGGTATTTTGGTCTAATGTGCTTGTATTTTTCATTAAAGGCACTGTTGTAATTAATGCACATTAATGCAAATATAAAAGGGACGTCCCATCAGAAAAGAGGCGTGCCCTATTCTCCCCTTTTTTTTCTTTCTCCTTTCTTCTTGTGTGCAGGAAACTACTCGGGTCACCAAAATTATCACCAACGAGTCGTTGGACTGCTCCTAATGGTCATAAATATAACCGTTGGACTGCCTCCCTCTCTTGCATGTGAGGCTCTATAAATAGAGCCTCACTTCTTCATGTATTCTTATGCTTTTTACAAGCATATGTGTGGTGATATAAAAATATTTATTTTTATATTGCGTTCTTATGAGATTGTGATCTTGTGTGTCTCCTTTGTGAGATTGTATTTGACCCAATAGAGATCTTTGTGCATTTGTGATCTCTTGTAGCCCTTAGTGGTATTCCATCGCGATTGTTACACTTTATTTCAACTAAAATACTTTAGGTGAGGATCCCTAGGTTACAAGAGGAAACCAAATAGCATTTGATGTACCTATGAATTTACAAGTTCACAATGTCACATTGTACACAATGTTTACATATTATACAACACATACATGCATAACATTGCTTCCTAGTCCCATTTGCCACACACAGCTTTGGCTGTGGTTATACATGGTTTGAGATATCTCATGATGCAATACTTGGAGAGTGTAGAGGCCATGTATGTGACACATGGATCAAGAGGATTTTATTTTACCATTTTGGCCACCATTGTATTTTATTTTGTTATATTTTATTTGTGCATGTTGGTGTGGGTTTCCTGACTTTCCTTTAATATTAACCTCTAGGTTTGGGTTCAATCTGGAAAAGATGAGGAGAATGTGCCAAGTCTGCCCATTTCAAACAAACAAAAGATTGAACAAATTGGATAGGCCAAGTCCTTTTTCAAAGCTCTTATTTCTCACATAATAGGGTGATCTTTTGATAAGAATTTCAGTTTCTGTTTCCAAAATATCTTTGGGAGAAATATGTGGGTTTTAGTGGATTATCGGTAAAGGTATTGGAATTTTTATCTATGGATTTTTTATTTTCCAAGGTCTTTGCCAAACATGTTCCTTTCAGTTCATAATACTGGGTTGGTTGTAACATAGATCAATCCTCTTTGCTATCTTTCCTATTTTGCTTTTAGGATTCTTGTTCAGTTTCATCCATGCATGACTTGTTGAGTCTAGTTTAACAGCCTTATTCCTTCAAAATAAACACCCTTCAGAAAATTTAATCCAACAATAAAAAGAAAACCTTGGCTTTTGCTTTTTATGCTTCTGCTTCTGTGAGTTTCTTGTGTATAAGATTTTCCTGTGTAATATATTCTTTTCTGAATTTTAAGTCTTTTTTGTGATTTTTCAGATTTGAGAAGAAATGGTGAAGGTTGAAAAACAGAGGTCGAATAGCAGAATTGGATCGCAAACCCAAGGAGCAGAAACAGATGATTCTGACAATCAGGGTCATGCAGACAGGCGGGTTCTTCGGTCACGATATCTGGCTGTCAAGAATTTGATCAATGGTGCAATTTTCTTTGATCTATTGCACTCATGTTGTTCAATAGAAGGATTATCTGTTCCTCTCTATGCCTTTGATGATTATCTTTTTCATTTTAACTTTGCAGATGAAAGGGAAGAGATATCTAAGGCAAATTCTGATAAATTTAAGTCAATTATCAGTGAAGTTGAAAGCCTGCATCAGTTTGGTATGCAGAATTTCCACTTCGATAAATAATTTAAAATGCATTGTTTTTCTTCACTCAGTGTATAAAATGTCCATTTTGAGGGTGGGAATATAACGATATCCATGACTGAGCTCATATTCTCTATTTGCAAGGAGAATTTGTGTTTTCTATTACATGGGGCATATTTGAAACACATCTGTGGACCGCTCCGTTCAGTTTTTCTTTTATAGGCTGGGGTAGGGGTTATGAAATTTCTGCTCCTCTTCATGGCATCTTCAGTTATTTATTGACGTTCTTCCAAGAATACGAATGGGGAAATTTCAAGTTAAATACTTCAGGAAATGCCCTCTGAAGCCTTTTGATTTTCAAACCAAAAGCTACTACTTTCAGGATCTTGATTCTTCGCTCTTTTCATTTCATGTGGTCATAGTTGGCAAACCCGGCGAGTCCACTCAGGAATCGCCCGAGTCTACCCGGATCGGACCCCAACTGGGTCACCGATTCAGGGTTGCCGATCCACATGCCTCTTATGTGTTTTTTTCATGCATTTTGTGATTTTAATGCATAATTCCCATAAAAGAATACTTGTTATAAAGAATTATATGTTTTTAAATCATAAATACTAACAATTATGTATAGTTGAATACTTATATAGCTAGTCATTGATGTCATGTGCTAAATTTAGTGATTATACAATATGAATTTTGATTTTTTCCATATCTTAACACTAGAAAATGCATAGTCCTAACTCATCCGAGTTACCGAGTCAACCCGCTGACTCGCGAGTCAAGGGTTGGACGATCCGACTCCGAGTCACGAGTTTGCCAACTATGCATGTGGTTCTATGCATTTCAAAATTGGACATTGTCCTGATACGTTTCTTGGTTTCCAAGATATTTCCTTCAGGTTGACTTTCTACCAGGGGTTTAATCATTGTGAGAAGTTCTTCAGCCTCTGCTCCTCTTAAAATGATTCAGTGGAGAATACTATCTTTATAAATATAAATATCTAGAATAATCTAAATAGGCAAACTTGGAGCTTTTACTTGTTTCTTGCATCAATGGTGTGTCTTTCCATTTTCTGTTAATGAATGGTTGTCAAAGAATTATCTATTTTCTGTGTTTCAGTGCAGAAGCCTAGAGAGCAAGTTGCAGATGCAGAGGCTCTTCTTGACATCGCAAACACTCTTGTGACCTCTGTTAAGTCTCAGAACAATGAAGGAATCACACCCTCAGATCTCATCACTAGTCTTTTAAATGACTTCAGAGTAAATGGAGCAGTACATGGTGAAATTGCTCAAAATTCCATATCATGGAAGGAAGTTGGTATCACTGTATCTCACATCTTCAAGAAGGCTCCTGGATTGTGTACCATGTATTTGTTGATTGTGAACACATTCTTATATATTGATTCTGCTATTGTTTCTTAATTTGTGGCCAATGATTCTTCTTGGATGGGTTCTATCTGATAGATTCACACACATACAATGGACTCACGATTTTAACATGGTTCGGTTCCTTTAAGGACCTACATCCACGGCTCCCAAACTCTCACCTCTCTTCTTCTTTCTTATTGAATTTCAAAGTCTCAATACATGTATTTATACATAAGGAGGTGGTTAGGAGTTCCCTAGTCCAACTTGTTAAAATGTAAAATATTTTTTTTGTATTTTGTATTTTTATTTTTCTTATTTATTTTTTGTATTTTGACTATCAAGTTCAAATGGAACTAGATAGTTAGGGTTTTGGTCAAGTTCCGGTTGGAACTTGACCAAACTCTAGCCGTTGGAGCTAGTCCAACGGCTAGAAATCTAGCCGTTGGATTAGCTCCGACGGCTAGAGGGAGAGCTCCTTATGAGCTCTCCTCTCCTCTCTATTATAAATAGGGGTACATTCCCCATTGTACAGTGCTTGTAGAAAATGCTTTTTAAGCATTTCACATTTTAATAAAATTTCCTTTTTATTTTTGTGTTTTTCATTTTTACCCTTTTACGGGTCTTGTGTGAAGTGTCTTTCTAGACACTTTCTTGGTTGGTTCAAGTGCTTTGGTGGAACACCACCACTTTCTTACATGGTGTCAGAGCCGCGAGATTATTAGATCTTGGAGAAAGGCTGCCTCGATTTTCGTGCCCCTTGTGCAAAAGGTGTGTTATCACCTTGTTCTTGCAAAAGTGTTTCGTCACTTGGAGAGAAGTGTTTCATCACTTCATTATCGGCTACAAAACGTATCATTTGAAGGGCTTCAACATCATTGTATTGTATCTCTTTCCCTCACACTTTTTTTTCTTCTATCTTTCCTTTTTTCACCCTTTGTAAACGATGGATGACAATGATAAAGTCACCATCATCCCCATGAAATTAAGTGACACAAACTATGTAACATGGGCTTCAATCATGAAACACCTCATATGGGGTAAAGGCTTATGGGGAATCGTGGATGGTTTCGATTCGGAACCTAAACTATCCCTTACCAAGAAAGAGGGAGATAAGGAGGTCCCATTATCAAAGGAAAAGAAAATCAAGGTTTTAGCCTCCTATGAAAAAAAGTGGAAAGAGTGGAGAATGGGACATGCAAAAATAATGTCATGGCTTATCAATAGTGTTGACATTAAAAAATGTTCTAGTCTTGCCAAGTTTGAACATGCCGATAAGGCATGAGAATACCTTAAAAATATGTATTCCCTTAAAGATATTGCACATGTGTGCAATCTTCAAGAGAAGGTTCGGATGATGACCCAAGGCAACAAATCAATTCGAGAATATTACAATGGGCTATCCGAACTCTGGGAAGAACTATCTCTTTTGAAACCAAAATGGCACTGTGCCGAGGATATCGAGCTTCGCCAAATACAGCTCGATGCTGAACATTTCTACCAATTTATAACTGGGTTAAGGCCGAAATTTGAGTCCACCAAATCAGCCATCCTTCACCGTGGAAAAGTTTCCACTATTGTGGAAACTATTGAAGAATTAACAATGGAAGAAAATCATCTCCGAAAAAGCACCCCTAAAGCTAATGATGATTCCGTCCTAGCAGTATTTAGGCCTGGGAATCATACTTGCACTTATAGGCCGCTTCACTTTGGAAGACAGAATTGTGAGTTCGACAAGAGGAAAGTCATTTGCCACCACTGTCATGAGCCAGGGCACTACATGCCCCAATGCCCTAAACTAAAAAGGAGGGATGAAAAGGAGGGAAGACAGAATTGTGAGTTCTTATTGAATTTCGAAGTCTCAATACATGTATTTATACCAGCATTGTCGGAAGCACCATAGGGCATGGGGAAGCGCGTTTCGAAAGCGCAAAATGTGGCTCTTCCGAAACGTGCTGGGAAGTGCCAAAAAAATTAGGAAGCTCGCTTCCTCTTCTTTTTTCATTTTTTTGTGTTTTTATTTTTCTTTCTTTTTTCTCTTTTTTGTTGTTGTTTTCTCTTTTTTTTCTTCCCCCTCACTTCCTAGGTCGCTTCCGGTTCGCTTTCGAGACGATTCCTGGTTCGCTTATAAGTCGTCCTGCACTTCCTGTTTCCTAAAATTTTGAAAGTGTCTCGCTTCTCGCTTCCGCTTTCCGCTCCTGCTTCTCCGACTGACAACTCTTATTTATACACAAAGAGGTGGTTAGGAGTTTCCTAATCCAACTCTTCAAAAACGTCACTTTGGCCAAGAATCTTTCTTGATTATATATGAGACTTGAATTCTTAGAAGTTTCCTTTCTCTTAGGAGCTTTCTCTATGGTAGTAGAACCGGTTTCCTTAACACTATCCTGAAACTCGTGCATTTTTTTCTTAGATTCTCTGTTTATGTAGTTAGATATTTGTCGGTGTCTTGGACCTGTGATCTTATTCTCATATAACAGAATGAGTGCAACATTTGATATAAAGGTCAAACATAGAACGGGTATATGCTTTATTCATGAGTTTGAGATCCAATAGGTATGATGTTCTACTGAATTTTGGCCATTGTATATGCTTATGAATGTGTACTGGTCACCTGCAGCCTGTGAACCTGGTTCACGTGCTTCATATTTCCTCTAGGCTGTCATATCAGTTTTTTTCTGACTTGACCTGGTTTCAAGCAGATAGGAATCAGATTAGGTTCAACCAATCACCTTGTATTCTCATGGTGGTTGGTCGGCAAGTGTCATTTAGAGATGCCTAGTTTGATGCTTTTATTCTAGATCCAGATCCAACCCTATATCTAACTAAGTTCCAAGCCATCTTTACATATGATTTAGAAACGACGCTTGTTTAACTCCAGATTGGTTGATGACCAATGGATCTGGACATGCTGAGTCTAGATCAGGTCAGATTTGTCAGATATGAACCCATCACAAGCACCTTTAAGTCATACGAATTCTGTTCCGTGCCCGTTACATATTGCATATTGTGCTTTCATCTTTTAGAAATTTATGCTACCAAGTATCAGTGTGGTTATTGAATGTCTTTCTGATTCTTGGTTTTGATAGGCTTGGTCCCATGGACACAGAACCGAAGCAGCGAAAGGCTGTAGTCCAAAGGAAGAGAACAAGGCCTGAAATAAGCACAAGACCTGAAGAGGTTAGTTGGTTGTATATGATTTGCAGACTTCAGAATATGAGAATCATCAGCATAATACAAGACTAAGCATATTTGATTCTGTATATCTGCAGCTCCATTTGATTCTTTGGGCATATTCAAGGCATAAAGAATTGTGTACACTGCACAGTTTAAATGATAGTAGCAGGAATTGTTGGTCCCTTCTGCAACAAAAATCCATAAATATCCTTTTTTACTTTCTTTTCCATATAAGCAAAAAACAATCAATGAGCAAGATAACTGAAACAAAAAATCAGAAATATATCACGAGCTGCACTTTACAAGCCAAGAAAATTCATCGGTTTGAAATTTTGAAAGGGAGGGTGCCAAAGAAAATACTTCTATTATGTCGATGTTATGTTATATTTTTTTTTATCTTTTGCCACCTTGATTCTGAGTTCTTCTAAATGTATTTATATAGCTTATATTTTGTGAGCTGAGAACGATTTGATGTCTTGTTCTTGGTCTTATGAGATAAACTACATGTACTATAAATCACGATGACTTCATGTTTCTGATATGAAATCAATGCCTCTTTATGATTTTCTTTCTGTACAATGAATTCTTTTAAAGACTAAGGTTGTTTTTAACATTTATGAATGTTACAGGTGAATCTCTATTACAAGATCATTTATTCTATGCAGTTTTGTTTTCTTAACTACATGGCAAAATGAAGAACGGAGTCATGTGGCTGTTATAGTTCTTTATGAGTTTATGAAATTACATTCTGAAGTTACTAATTTAAAATTTAATATATACTGGAACAGGTCGATGAGACAGTTGCAGAGCAGAAAAGTGATACTGATAAGAACATGTTGACCATGTTCGATATCTTGAAGAGGCAGAGGCGTGTCCCCCTTGAGAACTTGGTGCTGAACAGAAACTCCTTCTCTGAGACAGTGGAGAACATATTTGCACTGTCATTTCTAGTGAAAGATGGTAGAGCTGAAATCACCTTGGATGACAATAATCATCATTTCGTCTGTAAGATTTTTACCCATGCTATACCACTCGTTGCAGGCTGTTTTCAATTTATATTTCAGTATTAATTTCTAATGATTTACAGTGCCACGAAATGCTCCTGCTGCCATTATGGTTACCTCTGGAGAGGTTTCGTACAGCCATTTTGTCTTTAGGTTCGACTTCAAGGATTGGAAGGTATGTTTGCTTCATCTGTCTGAAGAAAGTTGTGGGGTTATTGTACTCACGAGGAACATGTTCCTAACTCCTAAGAATCTTTGGGCCATGAAATGTGAAAGTTAGATTTGATTATGCCAGGGTTTATATCAAATACTTGAAAACCATTACATCTTTATTTTTGAAATCCTTCACCATCTTTGGAGGTTCTGCATTCCAGGAAATTGGAATGAGGTAAATATGCTTTCGTTAAATAATAGGAAGAGAAGAAGATGCTTCATACCTTTCAAGCATTTCCCTTGTAACTGTCGGGCCCTCCAAGTTCCCGATGCTATCCTCCAATTATTTCTCTGTTATTGCCCAAGGATATACCCAGCCATAGGCCCTTAAAGTTTTTGTCCCTAAACAAAACCCCAAAGCCCTCAATTTCTGAACTCTATCCTTGTCAATACTCTTGGTTGGACCATGATTCTCCTGTGAAACCATCATATAACTAAGTTCAGACATGCCTGACTTTGTGAGTTTGTTGATAGGTTAGTCTTGGCAGAGATTCTCATTCTAAATGGTAGGTTTACGTGGTCTAACAAGTTGAAACCTTGATTAGAAAAGTTGGATACTAAGGCTACCTTGTACTGGTGGATGCCTACTGTTATAAGACTTTTTATCTGTACAGACATCTTCTGCCATGGTCTAATAATCATCATCGAACATTTGTGCCTGGGGAGAGGCAAAGATCATGTTTCATTTCATAAAATGGTGGATAAGGGTGATGACGAGAAGATTAAGGATTGGTGGTTGGAACCAGTTCATAACCAATGACCACCCTTGTATTTCATAAGGAAAAGAAAACTTCAGGGCCAAGCTAAAAGAATGGAAGAAGGTAAAGACCAATGAAATACATAAATTTTTTACCAATAGCTTGCCCCAATATGACAAAACATTGGTCATGAATAATCATTGCCCATATAGGACTTCTTGGTGGTTGAAACCAAGCAGCTTGTTCAAAGATCCACGGTTTGGTAGATAAGACAAAAATTAAGTGGAAATAAAGATCAAGGATCTGGTGGCTAAAATAAGCGGAGTCAATGCCAGTCTTTCACGATGGGCTTGCACATGGAAGAATCAATTAGTAAATGCTATAGAGATTTATTGTTCCTCTTTTAAACAATAAATTGCCTTTTAACTCTGTCATGAAGTATAGTGAAGTTCAAAAAAAAGTTGAACAAATTCATGCTTGTTCTGATCCATAAGGAAGAAAGAATGAACATCGTCACAATATTTCATCTAATACCACTTTAGCAAGCATCTTTAAAGTTATATACTAGATTGTGGCGGCCATATCTGTGTGTTCATTTTATTGAAGTTGGGAGGTGGAGGATGGACAAAAAATATAGGTGTTTAGATCACTTCTGTGTGTGTTCTATTTCTATAACACGATATATTGATTAGGAGTAAGGAAAAGCAAGCAAGAACATTGCAAGTTTATGCTATTATTGTTTAATGAAAACAAAAGCCATTTTTTGCTCTCCGAACGCCTTAAAAAAGCTTTACGATTTTTTTTTTTTACAAGACATTTACCTCTGGTTTCCTGCTTTCTGTTTCACGAGTGTGAAAAGGGCCTCGTTTTTCATTTTTGCTTCTCTTTTCAATTTCCCCTGCCTGGCATCCTGGTGTCAAACTATGATTTGCTTGGTTCACTTGGAATGAAAAATACTTAGGCCTGAGAAACATAGGGCCTAAACTAACACAGAAAGGTTTGGGGTTTGCCTGGTTTGGACTGGGTCATGCTAGTTTACATGTATGAGAACATCACATTTAAAATGTGATCCTGTTGAAGTTTAAACTTCATAATTGCTTAGTCAAATTCACTTTGTAATGAGATAGATGGAATTTGTGTTCAGGGTACTTGGTGGAAGTTCATATTAGAAAGGTAAACTCGATGTCAAATGTATATGTCCATTTAGTAAGATCAAAAGGTAGAGCTACCTAATTTATCTGGGAGTTCTGAAGTTTAGGAGTTTTAAAGGGTTTTATATGGTAAAGAATTGAGATACTTTTTATGGTTCTATTTCTTGTTAGTGTTCTTTGTCATAGCTCATACAATCGGGTGAAATGGCTATAGCAGCTGAGTGTTTGTCTAATCCAGAGTTACCAGTAGAGGAAGCGGGAGCGGGAAGCGATACGGGAAGCGGGAGCGGGAAGCGAGGCACTTTCAAAAATGTAGGAAGCGGGGAAGCGTGGGACCACTTAGAAGAAAATTACGAACCGTCTCGGAAGCGATGTAGGAAGTGAACCGGAAGCGAGGGGGAAGCGAAAAAATGAAAAAAAATGGGGAAGCGAGGGGAAGCACGCTTCCCAAAAAAGGGGGATGCTTCCCCACACATTTCGGAAGCGCGACGTTTCGCGCTTCCGAAGCGCGTATCGGGGAAGCGCACTTCCCCATTACCCTAGGCACTTCCGGTAACTCTGGTCTAATCATCTGTGGATATTTGCAACAGCATCACAACTCCATTTGATTCATTAAAATTGTCAGTTTTTTTACTCTTCCACCATGCTGTTTTAGAAAACAATGTGGTTGACAACGTGCATTTATTCATTTGATGTTTAGAGGATCCGATTTGGTGGTTTTCTATTTTCAGCTAATGATGAACGAAGTAGGGGTTGGGGAGGAGTTGATGCCATGCAGAAGTAGGGAAAGCGTTGCATATGCCAGCAGTTCTGCACCAGAGGCATCTCACAGTGTCGATACAAGTGATTCCCAGGCAATACTTACAACCCCTATTGGAAGGATAATGAGAAAACGTGGTCGGACCATTGAAGAAAGATAATGAGAAAACGTAGTTGGACCACCGAAGGAACTGTTGTCTAATAAAAAAACCACTGTTTTCCTGGAATGTGAGAGTTGGCACCTGCACGAACAATAGCAGAGGTTTTGGCTGATGAACAAAGGGTGCACCTGGTCAAAGTATTTGTTTTAAGCAGTTCTACAGCAGGAGTCTCTTATGAGCTTTTTGAATATATACTCTTGCTAAAAAGGGAAATTTTGGCATCCATGCAGATATTATAAGATAAAACAAGAGGATGTGATTGTTGCCCTGTGTTGTATATAGTGTAAAAACCTGATTGCTGTATTCTGCTACCAAGACTACTATTCTTGGACACCAACTACTGGAAAGATCTATATTTTGCTTTTTGTCTTGGTTTTGATTTCCTATCATTTTATTCTCGTATATCATCCTTTTCCGGCATTTGTATCCTCTTGTGATTCTCCACTCTGAAATAGGATCTCAAGCATGAGTTTATATTGCATTGCTTTGAAGAGCGGCTTAAGCCAAGTGATTCTTAGGACATGATTCTATGTTTGCTTACAATTTAATATCTTCTTTGTCCCACATGCTTCATCAAATAGAGATCTGCTTAAGTCTTATTATCCTCGTCCACAGTATTTATGGGGCTTCACAATCCTAGGGAAATGGTTGACATCTTATGTATTCAACCCTATTTGGCTATCGACATTGTTCACATTTCTCCTTTTTTTCATTATTTGGTGTTATGTGTATCATCTGACGAGAATACAGTATGGTGTGTTGAACATCGTTTTTATGGTTACACTAATTGTGATGTCTGGAACTCTAAAACCCTAATTTGAACATCGTTTATATGGTCGCATCTCTAAAACCCTGCTGAGGGTTATTCCCCTGCATGCTTAAGACGGAAATTAAGTCGTCTGATGACTTTTCTATTCATGAAAGCTATGTCACAAAGATACGGGTATGACTCGACGCCTGGCATGGGTTCGAGGTGCAAGTTTGATTTTTGTTTTTGAAAAATAGGACTTCAGAACATGGTATGTTTTAATTTTTTTAATCAATAAAAATATTTTTCATGTTTTAATATTTAAAAACAAATAGTTTTATTGAAATATTATAAAAAACATTTGAAAATATTAAAATAATATCCATATCCATGTGTCTGGTCTTGTCCCGTCATGTCACCAGGGACGCAATGCCAAAATGGCGCGTCCCTGTGACTGCAGTGTTTGGTGGCAATAGCCAAACAGGTGGATCAACACCAGAAGAATTCTATGTGAATCTGCTAGCGATGAAAGAAGGTAATAGACAAGTAGAAACGAGTGGGATCACCTACGAAATTGGAGAAAAGATCAATTTTGCAAGGGTTCCATTGAAGGGCACTCCAATGATCTTGGGAAACTGATATCTTAAACGTTCTGAGTTCCATCAAATAGTGTTAGGGGTAAGCCCTTGGAGTTTTACATTGCCAGGACAACGACCATAAGTACGGCAGGCAGATCAAGCACAACTAGGTCTATGATCCTGGGGTGGTTTTTCCTAGTAAAAATAAAAAAAAAAGTTGGCCAAAGCTGGAAAAATGATTTCATATCCGGTATCCAGTTTGGAAAATGCGGCACAACTTTCTCAAGAACTTCCTACAGGATATAAGAGGAGATATTCCCAGCTTATGACATTTTTCAGATTTCTCAAACCAAATCCTTCCCTAACACTAGTTCCCAAGATCCAAAGTTACATGTCTGCACGTAGCGGGTGGGCAGTGGATTGGGCTAAGTCAGGCTCATTAGAGCCTGACAAGGCCCGACTAGCAGCAGCTCAGCCCAGCCCTCATTGAGCTTGGTCACATCAGACCAAGACCCTAAACCAGAGGCTATATGTCCGTGTATTCTAGGTCTAATGAGGCTGGGATTGGTCGTATTGGAGAGTTTTACCCAGACATGTGACAAGCCACATTCAGGTCTACACCGGTTTTCAGTTACACTTCCAGTCTAAACCCAGCCCATCCTGGACCAGGTACCCCATGAAATTCAACCTTGAACATCATGTCCTATATCTGGTACCCCTTGCCTGGGGATGCAAACGGACTGGATCCAGTATGGAACTTTTACGACTTTTGGCTGTTCCAACCCGATTTGGATACAACTTTCTTATGTATTTAGCTGACCCGGATCCCATCAGTTTTCATCCTTTCCTGTGCATCCAAGATGAAAGATTAAAACATTGTTTTAAGTAAGATGAAACATTATAAAAAGATTGTTTAGTTTAAAGAAGAAAAATGCATAAAAGCCTTGGAATAATTGTGGTGAAAATTTCCAATGTTAATTTCGCCGTCTGTGCAGTTGCATTTCATGTGGTGGTTTATGATCCACAAGGATGAAACCACTTATTGCTAGGAACGTGTTTAACTTAAATAGGATTTTCTGGATTACATTAATAAGGCTCTGCTTGGGAACTGGTAGTCAGAGGGAGTTCATGCGTTTGGAAAAGCACAGGTGCCAATTCCTGGATCCGGCAACCACCACATTTGGGAGGTGGTAGTTCCAAACCTGGCTTTTAATGCAAAATACAAAAGGGGAGACGCTCTCACCTTTCCCAAATACATAAACTACCTCAACAACATTCTCCCAAACAGCCATGGCCCAGCCCAAAACTGTCAAGTCTTGGGGATTTTCTACATCTTAGCAGTTCCTACCGAAGAATTGTGAAGGACTATGAACACCAAGCGGCACCTCTCACAGCCTTACCTAAAAACATGTTTGACAACAGAACATGAAACGACAGCCATGTTATGCAACCTGCCTTTTGTTTGAAGCATCCGGCAGCTCTTGATATAGGTTGCTTATGCTTTTTTCTCCATAAGTTAACATGATATGAAGTATTACCAGTAAGAATAATGTTAGTTTTTTTTTTGAAAGGCAAGCCAGGGTTGGGCAGACCCCTACCAGTTATACAACGATACCATTGGGCTAGATAAATCATAGTTAGCAATACGTGAATCAGCAACAATCGTTAAATACTGGATCCGTTATTTGAGAAGTCTCACGTTGAAAAGGATAGCTGAGAAAAACTGCGAGCTAAAAAATCGGCAAACAATACGCACTGGTTTAGTTCACTTTTTATTTCTGTAAAATGGGGTAATAAAACAGACATATGTATGAGATTTTTCTATGAGAAACAAGTTAGTATATAAGAACAATGGGATTTAGATTCAAGAATCATTATGATCCAAACCTAAGATCCAATCCGATCTTATTCATAATTGAGCTTTTTTGAAAAGTATTTTGTTTAAATGTATTTTTTCATGTTTTAAACGCTTCTTTCGAAAGAACGTGCGTTTTTTTCTGAACTTTGAAAAAGACGAAGTTTCAGCTGTTTTTTTCATTTTCAAAGTTTTGTTGAAAGGAGAATGTTTTAAACAGAGTTTTGCCGACTATGAGATAGATATCAAAATGCAACTTGTTTTGGCCTATGGTCAAACTGGACTCCCTTGTTCACGTTGCCTATTATATTATTTATAGATTTTTGAAAAATTTCCTTCAATACACCCCAGTTGATCCAAGAAGTCTATGGAACATTTAACAGTAGGAATTCCGAAGGAAAGAACCGGCTTTCTCTTTCTCAGAACATGGTTCAATCTTTCTGAAAACAAGTTCTGAAAAATATGCACAGTTTCACTCATTGTGGAAAAAGAAAGGGCTACCAAAGAAATGTTCCTCAATAAAATTGCAAGATGTGAGTACAAAATGAACACTCACATGATAAACTGGAAACGGCATTCTTGCAGAAAATGTTGCTGAACATAGTTCAAACCAATGGCTAGTTTTCCTCGCTTTTAGGGATATCAAGCTCTGTAAAAATTGGGCTGTCCACTCCCACTCCCATGGCATGCAACCCATTGTCGACATAAGTGATGGTTCCAGTCACAGCCGAAGCCAATGGTGACGCTAAGAATGCAGCTACATTGCCAACCTCATCTGCCACATTTCCAAAGAAGAATAAATATCAATTATAAAAACTCTGAAAAAGTTTATCTTGTCATGATCTACGCACCTGCAAACAGTTCTTTCTGCAGTGGTGCATTGGCTAACGAGTAGTTGATCATCATATCAATGAACCCAATGGCCTTCGCCGCACGACTTCCCAATGGGCCTAATAAAAATTCGTAGTACAACCATGTTAATCCTAGTTGTGTGCAAGATAGACAATTGAAACAGAAGATAACCAACAATCAATTATTAAACAACTTTTCTTCAGTAATGGATGATTTCAAGGCCCTATGAATAAGGAGCCATCTCAAAATATCAGAAATAAAATATTTACCAGCAGATATGGTATTGACTCTAACTTTGTGCTTCCTTCCTGCTTCAAAAGCAAGCACCTGCAGACCAAGGAAAAGAAAACCATGAGCTGAAGAAGTCAAGCATCCAGGTGCAGCATGCCTCCACAAAAGATGCTGGAGTTTGGGGTGGCTTACTCTGGTGTCGCTCTCAAGGGCAGCCTTTGCTGAACTCATGCCGCCACCATATCTGATTGTTCCACAAGAAATAAATGGTAAGAAAACAATGCATCAAGCATTCATTAAATAAGAGCATGTTAAAAGTTTTAACCATTAATACCCTGGAATGATCCGTTCAGATGCAATATATGTAAGAGATATTGAAGAGCCACCTGCACAATGTAAACACTATGAACATGTGAATTCTGTACACACACACACACACACGTCTGTATATATACATATATATATATATATATATATATATATATATATATACACACACACACACACACCATAATGGCTTACATAAACTTGTGCAAGTGCATTTAATTATTTAAATGATAGATGCAAACATATTTCTTCTTGCAGGAAACTGTGCATACTGGCAATGAGAAGCAGTCAATAAAACTCAGACAGATTTGCATGATAAACCAACAGATCACAGCATATGCAACTGACAAACGTAAAATACATTTTCTTGAAAGGGCAATCCTCAAAGAAAAGGATGCTATGAAAGAGAAACTAATTGAACCCTCAAAAAGCAAGATCGTGGATGCCCATGCACGACATCCATATTGGGGAGAGATTCAGGTTCACAAGAAAACAGGAATATGATATATAAGATAAAAATAGGTTAAAAAGTATTCAGACTGATATTACATGCCTGAGTTCATTATTGGAAGAAAATGCTTAAGCAGAGAAACATAAGAATAGCTTGATGCAGAAACTGCTGCCAGGTATCCCTTCCTTGAGGTTTCCAACAATGGCTTCTTGACCTATTTAAATGTTCTGTTTAAGAACTGGTGAATAGGTAAAAAAGAAGAAAAACCATGAACAAATGAATGACAAACTGTACCTCTGGGCCATTAGCAAGAGAATGCACGAGGATATCGATGGTTCCATAGTCATGTTTAACACATTCAGCTGCTTCCTGAGAAGAAACAATATTTGACAAAGGCGCATAAAAATATGGTTAAATCATGAATATGGCACCTAAATAAGCTTCAATATTTAAAACATGTCAGCAAAAAAATAAAGAAAAAGATCATTCAAATGCTTGATTTTAAGGTTAACAGCAGTTTTAATATCAAAGAAGCAATGCAGTCACGACCAGCTATCATGTGACCTATTTTAAAGGCACAAAGCATCTACATCTAGAGATAACCTGTGCACAGTGTACTGGGAACATCCAGGGCATGCAACTGCAGTCTACCATATAACCACTCAACTATTAAGGGCCTATGTCACCTGGGCACGGGTACGTGTACAGGTATGGAGGGTATGACACGGCAATTCCAAAAAAATGTGGATACGGGGACACGGCTATATATATACTGAATATAATATAAAAATATATGTTATATCTAAAATATATATTATATACAGAGAGAGAGAGAAAGAGAGTTTGGGTCTGGATTATGTATGAATCTATATTAGGATTCATATTAAAATTCTTTTTTTTATCTTAAAAAGAGAAAAAAAGAGAGTTTGGGTCTGGATTATGTTAAAAAAATGAAAAAAAAAGATGATCTTAAAAATCCTTTTTTATCCATATTAAAAAGCATCTATATTAATTTTTTTTAACTTCATTGACCCTTATAAAAGGGGAAAGGGCGTAGCCCTAGCCCTTCCCCTTTTGTGTTCTCTCTCTCTCCTCTCTCGGTTTGTTGCGGGAGGAAGAAGAAGGAGGTACGCCCCCTCTCTCTGGTCTCGCTCTTCCCCACTCTCTCTCTGTTGTCTTCTCCCTTTGTCTCCCTCTCTTGAGAGAGAGAGAGAGAGAGAGAGAGAGAGAGAGAGAGAGAGAAGAGGATTTTTTTTTTGGGGGGGGGGGGGGGCTGGGGGCGATTTTTTTGTTTTTTTCGGGTACCAAGCTATAATGAAATAGCGAAAAATATAGAACCAATGACACTAAGGGCTTACAAGATCACAAGCACAAGTCCACTAAGAGACAATACAACAACCAACAAAGGGCAATACAAGAGGATAAAAAATATATTCACTTTATTGAGCAAATGTTTTAGCAAAAGGCATTAAAGGAATAGGGGGGAAACACCCCTATTTATACACTTCAAAAGGGAAGAAAGAGAGGCCATTGGGGGCTCCCACGTAAAGACGTTGGGAGCTCCCTACGGTCACATTTGTGACCGTTTGGAAGCCCCAATGTCTCTATGGTCAATTGACCATAGAGCCCCCAATGGATTATGTGATTTACAAATTAAAATAAAGAAATAATTGTTCTCTGAAACAGTTATTTATTACATATGTGAAAAGACAAAAAATACCCCTAATGGGCATTAGCTATTACAAAACAGATATATATATATATATATATATATATATATATATTAACAGGCTTGCAAAGATGAGAGATAGAAAATCGAGGGATCTGGGAATGGTTAGATGTATCAAAGATGAAACACAAAGGGTTTTAGTTAAAAATGAGGAGATTAAGGAGAGATGGAAAGATTATTTTGATAAGCTTTTTAATGGAAGTCATTCTCAGGATCTTGGAGACTTCTCCATTCCTTTTCATGAGATGAATCATGACTTCATGCGCAAGATTTAAAAGAAAGAAATTGCAGAGGCTTTGAAAAAAATGAAATCAAGAAGGGTAGTTGGCCCAGATGGTATACCTATCGAGGCTTGAAAATGCTTGGGAGAAAAAGGTTTAGAATGGTTGACAAATCTTTTTAACAAGAATTGGCGGACAAATAAGATGCTTAATGAGTGGAGGAAGAGTACTTTTGTGCCTCTGTATAAGAATAAGGGTGATATACAAGATTGCACAAACTATCGTGGTATAAAACTCATGAGTCATACTATGAAACTTTGGGAGAGGGTGATTGAGTCTAGGTTGAGGAAGGTTGTCATGATATCGGAGAATCAATTTGGTTTTATGCTTGGAAGATCAACTATGAAAACTATACATCTTCTTAGACAAATTATTGAGAGATATAGAGAGAGGAACAGAGATTTGCATATGGTTTTTATTGATTTGGAGAAGGCATACGATAGAGTACCTAGGGACGTTCTCTGGTGGACAATGACGAAGAAAGGTGTTTCTCTCAAGTACATTAGTATAATTAAAGATATGTATGAAGGAGTAGTAACCAATGTCTGCACTTGTGGAGGGGTGACAACCAATTTTCCTATAACGGTTGGGTTACATCAAGGATCTGCTTTAAGCCCTTTCCTATTTGCTATAGTGATGGATGAGCTTACGAGATCAATTCAAGAAAATGTATCGTGGTATATGTTGTTTGCTGAAGATATTGTTTTGATTGATGAGTCTAGAGCTGGGGTTAATGCTAAGTTAGAATTATGGAGACAGACATTGGAAGCAAGAGATTTTAAGTTGAGTAAGAGTAAGACAAAATATATGGAATGTCGGTTTAGTAAACAACAAAGTAGTGATGGAAGTGTAGTGAAGCTTGGTGAGCAAGAAATACCGATGGATGATTGTTTCAAATATTTGGGATCTATCATTCAAAAGTATGGAGAAATTGATGAAGATGTAAATCATAGGATAAAGGTTGGGTGGATGAAATGGAAAAGTGCAACTTGAGTGTTGTGTGATCGTAGAATGCCATTGCGGTTGAAGGGAAAGTTTTATAGGACGACTATTAGGCCCGCTTTACTATATGATACGAAATGTTGGGCTGCCAAGAGACATCATATTCAAAAAATGAGTGTAGCTGAGATGCGTATGCTTAGATGGATGTGTGGAAATACAATAAAAGATAAGATTCGGAACGAGGAGATACGTAAGAAGGTAGGCGTTGCACCCATTGAAAATAAAATGAGAGAGAATCGTTTACGGTGGTTTGGACATATTCGACGAAGGCCTAATGATGCTCCAGTTAGAAGGATGGAGAAATGGGAAAATATATTAGTTAAAAGAGGTCAGGGTAGGCCTAGGAAGACTTGGATGGAGATGATAGGAAAGGATATGAATGCTTTGAACCTCACCGAGGACATGGCATTGGATAGAAATGATTGGAGGAGAAGGATTCATGTGGAAGACCCAGAATGATTTTCTTTTTTGGTTCATATCGCCGACCCCAATTGTTTTGGGATGAAGGCGTAGTTGTTGTTGTATATATATATATATATATATATATATATATATATATATATATATATATATATATATATATATATATATATTAACACCAGGCGTACCCACACTCGCCTGGTACCCATACCCATGTCGACACGGGTACGGCGGTGCAAACACCGTGTTGCGGTAACTTAGTTGAGGGCAGATTATGGCTCGTAAAAGCATAAACAGGATTAAGATTGTCAATGTCAATGCAGTACAAACTGAATACAGACTTGGTAAGTGACTTTTACACTAGAAAATAGAAAAAATGCAAAAGACTTGAAATAAACTAAGGAAAACAGGGGAGAACATGTGACTGTTGGGGCTGCACCCACCGGCCACATTTGTGACCGTTGGGGCAGCTCCAACAGTCATATGAGCTGCTCCTTTTGCATAAATGACAAAAGGAAAAAAACAAAAAAAAGGTGCTCCTTTTGCATAAAAGACAAAAGGAAAAAGGAAAAAAGAGAGTAAAAGTACAAAAGAGAAAATAAAATGTCAGCCCATTAGGGACTGACGCCTATTTGGTGAAAAGACCAAAATACCCCTAATGGGTATTTCGGTTTACAAAGCTATATATATATATATAAAAACTATATCTTAACACAAACACCGTGTTGCGGTAACTTAGTTGAGGGCAGATTATGGCTCGTAAAAGCATAAACAGGATCAAGATTGACAATGTCAATGCAGTACAAACTGAATACAGACTTGGTAAGTGACTTTTACACTAGAAAATAGAAAAAATGCAAAAGACTTGGAATAAACTAAGGAAAACAGAGGAGAACAATCAACAGGATTAAGATTGACAATGTCAATGCAGTACAAACTGAATACAGACTTGGTCAGTGACTTTTACACTAGAAAATAGAAAAAATGTAAAAGACTTGGAATAAACTATGGAAAACAAGGGAGAACAATCAATTTGGCTAAGGTTCATGCATGGACTAACCCAAATGACTCAAGTTATCCAAGAAAAAGTAAAATATGACATCTGCTACAACAACCAGACATCACATGGAAACCAATCCTTTGTAAAAACAACATAGCCAAACAATATAGTGGATTTCATATGTTTTAAGGCTCTGTTTGGGAGCCGGTGTCGGAGAGGAGATGAGAGGAGTGATGGAAGTGAAAGAAAATGGGTGATGAAAGTGGAGTTTTCAACTACATCCTCGTGAGGTAATTGGAAAAAGCCTATCTCTACTCTCTCCTACCCTTTAAGTTCATTATGCATCTAACCATGAAAAATCAGTGTCCGCCTAGAATTGAGGTAAAAAAACAAAAAGGTCTAAGACAAGTAGTAGCAATAAAAGGCAGAGTATACTACTGAATGATCAAAGCGAAATCACACACCTGAACAGTCCAATTTGAGGACCCAGCATATCTCTTGTTTGTTTTAACCTGGAGACATATATTATCAACCCAGTAATTCAGCATATTCATGCAACAAATTCTAATTGTAGCAAAAAAAATACACAAGAGAATACACATATGCTACATGTCAAGAAACAAAGAGCCACGTTTTGAGTCCTACATCTTCAGGAACATCCTCAGGGGAATCATAAACTGCATCCAAAGCATAAACTTTCGCTATCTCCATCAGAGAACCATTTGGCAATCTGCAAAATAAAAGCATAAAAACATGAAGATCAACAGATGCAGTCTTTCATTGAAAAGGAAAAAAGAACCAAAATAAGAACATGAATCCTTACAGACGTGACTCATCAAATTTTCCACGTCTCAAACTTGTCTCAAAAATATTTAGTGCCTGAGAAAATACAAGAAGAAATTAGGCATGGAATGATTTTATTCACATTATAGATCATCTCATATATAAACAAAAAACGATTTGACTTACAGGTACCCAAGTTCCAACCAGGATCTCAGCCCCGGCAGCAGCAAGTGCTTTGGCTATTGCCCAACCATAACCATTGTCGTCAGCAACTCCAGCAATAAATGCCCTTTTACCTGACATTTACAAAACACTAGGAGTCAAAAAAGACAAAATCTAGGGACTCTCCCGAACTCTTGATGGTAACAAAGAGGATAGGATTTAGCCATCTTTATAGACTCCTAAGAAGAACAATATAAAGAAAGTATAGAGAACGCAAAGCAAAGGTGATAAGCAGCCTCCTAAGAAGCAGAAGAATCCTAGTTAGTTATAACAACCTCAATTACAAGAAAATCATCCCCAGCAAAGCTAATCCTCATTTACCTAAGTTGTCATCCCATAGAAAAAGTAGTACACGTTGAATCCACACATCAATTGAAGAAATTAAGAGGCCTTGTCACGGAAATAGTGTTGATTATGGTTAAGCCAGAAATAACATGATGAGGACATCCAATGGTTGACCCCAAGGTTGTAAGTATCGTATTGTAAAATATAGTAAATTTTTAATAAAAAAACAAAAAAAAACAGAAAAATAGCAAAAAATCTAAAAAATTCATATCATATGAAACAATGATGAATTGCACAAAATAAAACCATAAAATCACATATGAAGCATTTATGTCTCTATGAGTTGAATAAAACATCATCAAACATCAACTAATATAGAATCATAGATAATATTACATGCATATCTCACAAGAACAATGCAAAATATTAAATATCTTGCAATTAAAAACATGCTACAAGACTCATACTTTCATATTACATAAAAAAAATATTATGGCAATAGTTGCACTCGATTTTCAATTGGTTTTCACTCATTACTTGAGTGTCTCATTGTCATGCCGGATCATCTAATGCTATCTTTGTTGGAGAGTAGCTTTGTAATTGTACTCATAATAATATTTTTTTACCTTAACTCACTTCCTTGAGTGGAAAAATGGTAGAAATGCACTTTTACTTTAGTAAACCGCAAAAGACCCTCTCCCTTACACACAGATCGACCACCAAATCGCTCTCACGAGTCCTAGGGTGCACGGATACCTTTCTAATGACTTCCACACAAATGAGGCAGTCAGCCCTCAAGAGGTCTTTAAAATCCAAAACCGAAAAATTATGTTTTGGCCATTTTTAAAGAGTGTTGGCCTTGTATCGTATGATACACCCTTAAAACCCAAAACTGAAAAATTATGATTTGGCCATTTTTTAAGAGTGTTGGCCTTGTATCGTACGATACACCTTGTATTGTACGATACATACAATACAACTACGATACACACTAGTATCACGATACGAGTGCATATCGTATCGATATTCTAAATAATAATGATACGTATCGTACGATACGTACAATATTGGTTGACCCAGTTCTTTACTTTGCCCTTTATCCAGTACCTAAGTAGGAAGATCGGTGCTCCAATTGTCTGACCATCAATTACAGGTTGTGACCAAGCATAGTAAAGAGCACCCTCAAGCCTTGGCATCTGGCGAACAAAAGTACACTAAGATGCAAGCAAGCAGTCTATCTGTCAAAGGTCATGTTGTTCAGAATCAAAGTGCTTCCCATTTAAGACTGGTTAAGAGAAGCTTGTTAGCAACTTCTCCAGTTTATTCTTTTAATTTTGATAACTGGATTTGACTCAAAATATTCAGAAAAAAACAAAACAAAACATCTTTACATAAAAATCCCATAGGAGTGATTGAATAAACACAAAATTGACACGATGGAGAAGTCCAGCTGAGGTCGCTTGAAAAGAAAATGCTCCTCCAATTTTTTATACTAAACCCAGCACGGATCATACTAAACAAATAGCAAGTTACCCTGGCTTGGCTTCTTTCATGCATCTCATACCAGTCATTATAGATATAACTTCCTTGACAAAAGAATTGTATTACTTGTAGAGGAAAGTAACTGACAGATGTATCGTCTAACCTCTAAGATCAATAGGTAAACCAGAAGTGGCTGAATTTCCATCTGCACCAGACATGGCCTTTGTCACAGCCTCATCGTGCTTCCTGGCTTGATTCGCATAGCTCCGACACAGTGGACGCACTGATGATATAAATGAAGAGCTTGAAAGCTTGGCCATGTAATCTCCACCCAAATCAGCTCTAACCAATGCAAACCGTGGCTTCCTAAGCTTGCCGGAAGAAACACAAGGACTGGCCATTGCCATTTGAAACTTTGATGCTGTTGCTGCAGCCATCCTCAACTGACCAAAAGTAACCTAAATAACTACAGAAAAACCTGTCACAATATCAAAAGGAGTCATTTTTTAGGTCAGACAGATTTACTCCAATACAGAATCAAAATATGCAATTGAAAAGAAAATTCTTCAATTCACAGAAAAAATGGCTTGACCTATAACTGTAGAAATTGTGAATAGAAAGTTCAGAAGCATTTAGAAATTGAAGAATATGGATTCAAAGTAGAAAAGTAGTCGAGAAAGTTTAAGCAGATGCCAAGTCAAAGTTAGCAAAAACATGATTGAAACTGCCAAAGCAGAGAAATTACAAAATCACAAGCCAAAATACAATATATGTATACAAAACAGTGCACAAAATTTCTTAGGCAATTAAGGAACGCAAAACTTGAACAGCATGCCGAATACAGTGTGTAAGAGCAAACAACAAATTTTACAATTCATGCTCAAGATTCCGAAGAAAACGAACAAGAGAATTAAGAAAAAGGAAACAGATTAATTAGCTGCAGCACGGTTCCGATTGATAAGCAGATAATCAGCAGATCAGAATATTAGTCGCAGAATTAGTCGCATTTTTCAACAGCAGCCTAGTAAATAGCAAATAGATGGATTTTTCAAACAATTGCAGGCCCCATATTTTGTCAAAATCTGGCGTTAACACATAAGAAAAGAAGAAGTAAAAATCCGCATGACATAATCTTCAAGTAACCCCATATTTTGTCAAAATCTACCGCTAACACTTAAAAAAAAAGTTAGGCATCCATATGAGCATCATCTTCAAGCAAGAATCTTACCGGAACCCACAGATAGTAAAAAATTTGATTTTGCGCAAATATCAGAGAAAAAAAAACCCAAAAATTTAAACACTTCGTTTGAGATTCATCCTAACGCATCACAGAAACTCCAAACTAGTGAAATCCAGTCACCTACATTCATACGAATCTGAGACGAGAACCGGAATTAATCCCTACTTTATTCAAACGTGCATAGAGATCGGGCCGTTTTTTCTCTATATTTACCTTTCTGAGCATCATTTCAAGTAAGAATCTTAATGAAAGCTACGGAAAGTGAAAAAATAAAATAAACACGATTTTGCACAAAAGAAAAAACAAAAATCGAAGCACTTCAAGCAAAATCCATCCTAATGCATCACAGAAACTTCAAACGCACAAAATCCTGGTCAAATTCCATCTATTTCGCCCATATTTATACGAATCTGAGAGAAAAATGAGGATTAATCCCCACTTTACTCCAATGAAAGTCGAGATCGGGCGATTTGCTCTAATTTTACCTCACTAGCAAAAGAAATCCCTCCTTTTTTTCGCCGCTTCTGGGTATTCTCCGAGCTGAAAGGCGATAGGGCCAGAATAGAGGAGTTTGCCTTTACAGAGAGCTCGATCCACCTCGTTCCTATCGCCGAGACTCCGACTTTTTTTATGGAGAGCTCGCTGTGTTCCCCTCACTCGAAGAGTATGTCGATGCAACCAAGGGAAGCCCGTCGTTTAACAACTCAACCGTATCCGAGCCGTGCGTTCTCTTAAATCAACGGTCAGGGAGCGAAGAACCGGACTAGGGCGATTCAAACGAAGGTGAGAGGGACAGAGAGGGAAAACTGGAGCTCAGTGAGAGAATAAAAAGAGGATAACAGAGGATGTAAAAATAAAAAGGGATGCGGAAAAACGTCTTTTGGGTAGGGACGGCAGTGGATCGGAGAACCGGAGATCCGTTCGGTTTTGTTTTGTTTGGATCGAGGATTGAGGACATAAAAGTAAAAATGGATCGGGGATGGAGATTAAAATCAAAACCCGTGTAGGGATAGAGGCCCAGATAAACTTACTCTTGCCCCTGCCTTGCCTCACCCCCATCCCATTCCATTCCCGATCTTCGTTAAAAAAAAATTTATTAGTATACCCATATAAATATTATAAAATCATATATGTATATATATATATATATTCTTAATCCTAACATAAAACTCTTTTTCCAATTTATCTTTTCTTTTCTCTCTCTCTTTTTTTTTTTAACGACAAAATGGTGGAAAAATCGAGAAAACTAAACCCTGTCTCGCCTTGTTTGAACCGGGATGAAGGATATCATTACTTTTCTCTTTTCTCTCTTTTTTTTTAACGACGGAGTGGTGGAAAAATCGAGAAAACGAAACCTGTCTCGTCTCGTTTGAACCGGGATGAAGGATATGAAACGGAGAATGGATCCAGGATAGAAGCTAAAATCAAAACCAGAGATGGATCCCTCTTAATCAAATTTCTCCATTCATTACTTACCGCCTGTCCTTGGGTTAAGAGCTAATTTATGTTCAAAAGTTACTAGGTTGCCTTTATGTAAAATCAAGTAGCACCAACGGTTACCACCATTGTTGTCAAAATCGATCAACGGGAGCTCTGCTTGTTTGGTAGGAGCTGTTACTGCACGTCGCTATGTGTTTGGGAGGTTGCAAGTTCAAAAGGTATGTTGTGTAACTGGTGGGGTCTGCCCTAACCCCAGATAGACTTAAAAATAAAATGTTGTCAAAATCTTATAGGCTGTGGAATCGTTTTGCCAACGATTCATATCGATTCTCAAGTGAATCGTTTTGAATTGGCTAAAAAACATTCGGTGTCAATCATAAGATGATACGTGTTTAAACCATTAAAATAATATTAACAAATTAATTTTAGGCATTTTTTATATTTATTAAAAATAATCAATTAAGGTTAGTATAGTATCGATTTTCTGTGACAACATTGGTTACAACAGATAAACAAAACTGAAAACTCCACTAATTCAATACGGTAAGTAGGGTAGGCTACCATTGTAATAAGATAATGAAACAATATTTATTAGAAAAAACATATAATGAAAAAATGAAAACTTGGCATGTCAATGGAACAAGATATTTAAAAACAAGACAGTATCTAGTCTAATGTAACAATATATTAAGAAATTAACTTTAAAAAAAAAGACTAAGAAACATAAATACAGATATGAACCGTTCAATGAGTAGAAAAATAAAAATAATTTGTTCCTCACATATAGACAGCTAGCAAATGAAAGAGTGCAAACAAAACTGTAAAAGATGATGGAACACTATGGTTCCAAAAGTTCGATATAGATGGGGTCACTAAATCAAACAGGTCATGTGCTAGAAGGAGGACTCGAACCTCCACCTTCCTGAAAATACATGCTCTCTCAATTGAGTTATCTGTGGGGCTTTTCACAATCCTTTAGTTGAGCACAAAGAATGTTCTACCTTGTTAACTGCCACAACTATGGTCTTCATTTATAGGCATTCATGGGGATTGCATTTGATTCACAACTAATTAGAGATAGTGTCTTATAAAATCTAATAACCCTCTCCATAACCATTCTTTAGGTTATATACACTTCATAAAAATATATAATTATATTTTATAATTTGGCTTAACGAGCCCACCAATCTTATGGCTCTTGGGGTTCCATATGTGAGACCCTATAGCCATACTAGATCCAGTATCAAGATCCAACATTATAATATCTGTTAAGTTTATCAGGTTAATTTTTTAATAATTATAAAAAACAAATTAGTTTATGTTAAAGTAAATTAACTAGGATTGATTTAATATGAATTTCAATTAAATTTGCATTTATAGTTCATGTTAATTTCAGTGAAATTAAACTAGCATTTGGATCTAAATCGAAATTTAGATTTCATGAGAATTTGGATCCAGATCCAATCAAATCAATTTGGATATGGTATTTAGTTCAAGATCTCATATCCATATGAGATCCACTTTTGTTTTGGACATAGTTTTGATTTAGATTTCTTAAATGGGTTTGGACCCTAATTGGATTTGAAATCCAAACAAAAAAAATCCATATAAGAAATTATTTTTGTAAATAAATGGAATGGAAAGTGAAACCTAAACTATGATTGATAAAATTGTTGAAGTCCAATAGGCTGGACGTCCCCTTATGTGTGCCCAACCTAATGGGTGTTCTGCATTGCCCAAATGAGAATTAGGATCTGAATTTTTTTATTAGAAAAATTTTCTTAAACCTAACTTCATAAAATTCAAAAGTTTTCTTATTTGACAACTAAAACAAATTTACTTTGTTGATAGACTTAGATATTTTCTTAGTCAAGGATTTAGGCAAGAAGCCTTCATTGGGTGGGATGTTCCACCCTAGTGCCCCCCCCCCCCCCTTGTCATGGATGAAACCTCTTTAGGAGGCATGCCATTATATGATATGAAATAATCTACAAAAAAATTAAAAAATTACTATACATATATGTGAACATTTATAAAAGACAAGGAAGATTAAAAAAGATAGGTAAAAAAGGTTTATAAAGTTTTGGGCTGGAATGGGGATGAGAATATGGAAGGTCTTGGGGAGGTTGAGAAAAAAAATACATATATGGAAAAGGGGTTCACGCCCCCCTATTTGGCCTCTTATTTCTTTTTTTTATTATCTCTATTTTCTCTCTCTCCCTCTCTCTCATTCCCTTTTCTATCTTTCTTGTAATCTCTCTTCTTCACACCTTGGAGGGTGGATCAGTAGCTAGAGGCTGCTCTTCGCAAGAACGAGTGGAAGAAGGTTTGTGAAAGTATGGGTCATCGAATAAGGTAGGTACCTTTATTGTATAAGCTCAAAAAGGGATTTCGGGTATGTAGAGAAAGCAATATCGAGTTATATGGTGATCCATGGTTGATCAACTATAGAACCAGCATGAGAGAGGTTCTAAATGTTTGTAATTGACATGCCTCATACCTAAGAGTTTTAAAAAAATATGATTTCTTTGAAAACCAAGATTTGTTTCAGAGATTTACCAAAAATGATTTTGGAAAAATCGTGTAGTCTTATAGATTATATAACAAATAATTTTGAATATGTATATTTATCGATCTATGTACATGTTTAGATGAATGAATGATGTTGAAAATGATGTAAACGAGGGTTCAATAGATCTGAAAATTTAGTTATATTAAATCCCATGTTTGTGAATGAAAAATATGTTTTTCTAAAGACGTAGTTTGAGATCTTGGCAAAAACATGTATTGAGTTGTGATTTAATGTATATATTGATTTCTTTTCCATGTTACAACATCATGCTTGCTTAATTATGTGTGTATCATGCTTAGAAACTCATGATAGATGTGTTTGTATATGTGTTTTCATGTAGAGGATGAAATTTGGAAATTGGCTACATGCTATTTGTATTTTCTTAACTAAACGATGTCGGTAGAAAAATTATACCACTCAAACGATTTGGTTTTTGACAAAACTCTTTTACGTGGGTCATGTAAACATATACACAGTGTGCGAGTAAATAGGGTTTGGTCAAAAAGTCCTTCATTTGAGGGTTGCAGCTTCTATAATAGGAGCCAGGGAATCTGACATGTGTACAAAACTAAATCTAGTAGTTGTTGCTGCAAAAACTTCAGTAAATCAGTTTTATAGATTTTTTGGATATGTGTTATTAGACAACTTGTAGAACCCATAAAAAATAATTGAAAAACCAAAATTCTTGTCCATAAGTGCCAAGACTTTGTCCAAGTTGATAAAGTTTTGGTTTATGAAAAAAAATAGGACAGTCTCTCACAAGGGTGTGGTCCAGATAATGTTTAAAAATTAGGGTATAGAGTTATTCACTAATATTAGTTTCTTTTGAAGTCTAACATATAGAGCTATCTCCAAGAAAATGAAGAAATTGATAAGCCTTTGAGAAGGTTGTTAAATCACTGCTTCTTCTAGAAGCAAATTTCTGCACCTATGTCAGTTAGCTGAAAAACCAGTTTTGGTCCCAAAATTTCTACTGTAAAAATATAAAGGTTTTTCGAATCTGTTATTTGGAGATGTTAAGGAACACATGTGGGTGTTACCTAGAATTTTTGCTTATCAATTGAAGCTCTGTGTGAAATATGGCAGGGCTTGTAACAATAGTGTGATTCTTGCTATGTACTATTTGTAAACAATGTATAGTGAACCTATGTGATTTAATGTCTATCATACTTATATGTGTAGTGTTAATTTGTGAATTAGTGTACAACCTAAAAATTATATGAAATTGATGTGTGATAGCATGATAAATATTTATGCATGATGGTTATGATGAATGTCATGCTTACTTGATGTAATGTATCATAATGAGATAAATCATATGTGATGACAAATTGCATGAGTGATACATTAATGATTTATGTTATGAACATGGACATCATGCATAGTATTGAGTGGTATGTGTATAACATGTTTGATGTGTTGTGGGTCATGAAAGACCCTATGTGTATATGGCTCAAGAGTGAGCCTCGGTTATGTGGAACCATTACGATAATCATATGCATCTGAATGATTGTAACACATGTCCATACATACTTTAACCTCAATTGAGATATGACTCAAGGGTACCCCCAAAGAGAGTATGTTACCACGTGTTAGGGCTTGAGGGTATCCCAGAGCGGGAATATGTTACCGAGAGCTTGGTTTAGATAGGTTAAGGTTTATCTCGTGTTGTTAGGAGAGCATCCTAAGGGAAGCTCGGGCTAGGGAGCCCATGGTGCTGAGGTGTATGAGTTGACTGGTGAGTCTAATTAATCAATATTAAGTAATCTGTTTAAACCATTTGTCTACCTTAAATAGGGTAGGCGGTAAATACAATCGAGGAAATATATGATTATTTTGGAAAGCGAAGTATCTTTCTGGTTCTTCATCATTGGCATAGGGAACTAGGACTACCTATTTAGGCCTAGGTAGGTAGCTCTACGACTCTATAGAGTAAAAATTGATTCCCTGAACCACTGGTGTATCTTTCGGTTGTGGACCAACTCAGTGGGTGTTTAAAGATTCTTCTAAGTTCTTAGGGATAATAAAACATGTGGCATAATGAATACCCCATTGGATTGGTTGAATCGAAGTTAAAGTCCCTGTCAGTGTACCCCTTTATGGTGAGAAAAGATAAACAATGCATTAAAGATGATGTTCGCATGTTTCATATTAAAGGTCATAAAATGAATATATGCAAGAGTGCATGATCTTGATTACTGACGAGTTTGAATGCATGTATAATGTTAAAGAGTAAGTTAATGTTGTGTATTTACCTGTGTGCTCATTCATATTTAAATATAATTGAGATCCGTGATGTATACTTGTTTAATTTATCAATTGCATGCTTTATGTTCCTGAATTTTTTTTCTTGTTTATATGGTAGAGTGTTACTTACTAGGGCACAATTTGACCCTTTAATTCTAGCATTTTTCAGACAATGAGTAAGATGGTGATGCGGTATGCTCTAGGTGGTGCCAAGATGGTCATCATAGCTCTAGTCCTGAATCTACGGCTCTTGGTTTTTTGGCACTTGAGTAATCAAGATATTTTAAATATTAATATTTTGTTAAAACTAATTTAATTAACTATTGAATATTTTAAATTTAATGAATGATTTTTATTAAACCTAAATTTCAATCATGTATGTGTTATAGTTTGATTATAACCTTCCCAAGTTTAATTAGGTTTGCATATGGCTTGTATAGTACTTTCGCTTGTTTAAAAAAAAAGATCTTTAAATTTTCTTGATATAAATTAGGGGCTTTACAAACTTCTCTCACTTGGCCATATGAGGCGAATGCATAAACCATGATATGAGAAGCTCCCACTATATGTAATTATCATGGTGACTATTATACATTGCAAACTTAAATAGCACTACAATCATAACCGCTCGTTTCATCATGAGGTTATCATCCCATCATGATATTTGACCCATCGTGAGGTTATCATACATTGTGAACTTCCATGGCCATGGTCTTCGTTTATAGGCATCCTTGAGGATTGTATTTAATCCACCACTAATTAGAGATAGTGCTCTATAAAACCCAATTACCCCCTTAGTAATCATTTTTTAGGTTGCATACAACCTATAAAAATATATAATTATATTTCATAATTTGGCTTAACGAGCCCACCATTCTAGTAGCTCTTGGGGTTCCATTTGTGACACCCTATGATCACATTGGATCCAGTACCAAGATCCAACAAAAGAGACGTGATTGCAATCAAATAACTAAACAAGTAAATAAAACAAAAGCAATCATAAACTTCTTCAATTGATCAAAAACCTCTAAAATGTGGGATCACATTTCACCTTATCTCAATTCTAGGAGGAATGACTGGGTATACACAGTCGCCTTATATAGGGAAAGAAAGAGTTTAGATTTGGATCAGATATGAAATCCAATATGAGTCTGTTTAGTCACTTTAGTCATATTTGATAAAGCCAATCATGTTTTTGGCATTAGTATATTTACATTCAAACCTAGATCCGAATCTGACCCAAAGTCTTATGGAATTTGATCAGTTGACATGTAAACATATATCTAATTAGGGTACACATGCACGTTAATCAGATCAAATGTTTAGTATAGCTTCTCTTCATGAGAGTCCAAATCCGACTCTGAAACCAATTATCTTAGATTCAACTATATCTGACCCAAGTCCGACCTATGTGGTCCCATAACATGAGCCGTTGGAACTTAAAAACAGTTTGTTATTCATATATATCACGTTTAGCTCCATGTAGCATGAGGTTAAACAATAAAGCAAAGCCTAGGGGTGGTGGGCAACGGCCCACTCGGCCCATCTCGCTATGGACTGGACTGGTTGGGCTTGGCCTAAACAACCATCAATTGATGGGTCAGCCCTAGGCCCAGTTCAGGCTGGCCCGTTAGCAGATACTCAGCCCACAACCCGCCCATTAGGCCTGTAAGCCATTGGCCGGGTCGGGCGGGAGATAGGCCCTGATGGTTTGGCTCACCAAATAATGAAATTAGGTGGGTCAGGTCAAAATATTAACCGAACTTGACCTAATAATTAACAAAGAACTGTTTCTTTAACTTTTAATTTTTATCAGGTTATTATAAGTAGGGGTGTCAACGGGTCGGGTTTGGTTTGGACCCAGGTGGTGCCAGACTTGGACCCAATTTTCGGGTATGGTATTGGGTCTGAACCCAAGTATAATAAGGTCCACTATAAGAAAAGCATACCCATACCTTATAAGAACTACATGAACCAGACCCGATAAAACCATATTCAATTTTGTCATTTTTACATTAAAAAATTGTGGGTCTTAATCAGAACTCGGGTTGGGTCTGGGTCTGGTATAAAATTTCACAAACTATACCCGGGTCTATGTATTAATCGGACCTTCAGGTCCGGACCCGGGTCTTAATCGGGTCTTATTATTTATCACCATACCCCGACCCTATAGGGTTTGGTTTGTGTCAGGTCCGGGTAAACCCAACTCGTTGACATACCTAGTTATAAGGCTAAAAGGGTAAAAATGTATACCCGTTTGATGGCGGCAACACAAAGTTGGATAAACTTTATATGAATAACTGGATAAAAAAAGCCAAACGTGAGACTTCTTTTCTCCTCAAAAAGTCAATAAAACTTGTCTAAAAATCCAAGTTTTTTAAGGGGAAGACCTTTCCCATGTTTGTTTTGCAATTGGTAAAATGCACGGATCCCGCCTATTTGAGACGTACTTTCTCCTTTCTCCAAACTTTTACCTATAAACAATTGGGGCCTTAAGGGCCCGTTTGTATGTTGCGGAAAAGAGGAGTTTTCAGCAGATGCATGGGTGCCCATGCCATTTCTGCAGGTCCCACAATACAACACAAATGTATGAGCTGCTTTTCTCACGGAAAGCAGCTCCCATTTTACATGCTGGACCCTCCTTTCCATGAATTCAATTCCCATGGAAGGTTGTCCGATACCTTTTCCGCGGAAGAAGGTGTCGTGGCAGGGGAGGCAACTTCTTCCTTGACTCACACATTTGAAAGCAAGAAAATCTCTTAGAAAAAAAAAATTGCTATGAGAAGTTTTTATATGATAATTTTTTTAAAATGAAAAATTTTCACTTGTTTGGGTAGCATGAGAAAAATAAAATGGAATATCTTTAAAAAAATGAGAGTAGAGGAGGGTGGTGGTGGAGCTTCTTCCACACGGTTTTCCTAGATGTGGGTGATGGTGGAGAATCATCATGGAGTGGTAGTAGAGATAATCAAAACTAATCAATAAATATTTCGCAATAGAGTGTGACAAGGTAAAATGTAGGTATAGGCAGATGACCTAAAATTGGCATGTTTAGTCGAATTTGGTAAAGATAATAAAAACTAATTAGTAATTGGAATTGTCCTCTGTTTTAGTATTTTCACATCTGAACCTAGATTCGATAAGTTATTCGACCCGTTTACGTGTAAGCATATATTTGATTAAGGCACACACACCCTAGTCAGATCCATATTTGGTATAACTTATTTCTCTCCGAGTCTGAATCCAATCCGGAAACCAATTCTTTTAAATTTAGATATATGATCCATTTATATCCCTAGCTCTCCAAACTGATTGGGAAGGAGAGTTCAGACTTGTCCGTGATTATCTCAAGTCGTGTGGTATTGACCCATTGTGTTTCTTGTCCACACTCATGAGCAAAATGGATATGTGGAAAGGAAACACAGGCACATTTTGGAAACTAAGTTAACCTTACTGGCTCAATTGGGTGTGCCTCACAAATTTTGCTTTTATTATGGTTATTTATTTAATCAATAGAATGCTCTACGAGCCACTCTATATACCGGCTCCTCTGATCATTCCAACCATTCCTACTTCCAACTCTCTTTCGTTACAAGATGATCAATCACTGCCTTCTCCTCTTATTACCTCTTCATCCTCTACTCTTGAGTTGTCTGATCCCTTTTCTTCTTTACCCATCCCCAACCTTGTTGCTCGTATGCATCATATGGTCACTCGTTCTTAAACCCAAAGCTTTTGTTTCCACCAAATATCCTCTTCCCCAAGCCATATTAGTTGAACTCCAACAAGACCTAAAATCCACTGCCAACAAACACCCCATATGGCATAAAGCTATGGCTCTTGACTTCAATGCTCTTTTCCAAAATTGAACCTGGACACTTGTAACCCCCTCGCCTAATCTCAATGTGGTGGCCTATAAATGAATTTACAAAATTAAGAGTCGGGCTGATGGTAGTCTTGAAAGATATAAGGCCCGCCTTGTCGCCAAAGGCTACACTCAGGAAGAAGGTGTAGACTATTCTGAAACATTTAGCCCTCTTATAAAACCTACTACTATCTGTATTGTGCTTACCATTGCAGCCTCTAGAGACTGGCTTGTTCGTCAATTAGACATTTATAATGTCTTTCTCCATTGGCATTTGGGAGAAGAGGTGTACATGACTCAACCGCAAGGGTTTACCGACTCTCGATTTTCTACTCATGTTTGCAAGCTCAATAGAGCCATTGATGGCCTTAAATAGGCCCAGTGCTTGGTTCTCCAACATGCCTCTCTGCAAGTTTATACTTTGATTTATGTTGATGATATATTGGTTACTAGTAATAATCCTCAATATGTTCATTGGTTGATTTCTCAGTTGAGTCAGGAATTTGCTCTCAAAGATCTTGGTCCCCTAAATTATTTTCTCAGTATTGAGGTCACTCCCACACATGGTGGTTATTTCCTGTCGCAATTCAAATATGTAAGTGACCTGCTTCAATGCATAAATATGGATGGCGCCAAACCTGTTGCTACACTTTTCTCCACGATTAAATTGTCTGCCACTGATGGTGACCCATTTCCAAATCTAGCCAAGTATCGTCAGGTTGTGGGGGCTTTGCAATATGTTACATTGACAACACTTCATATTATCCTTTGCGGTCAGTAAAGTATGTTAGTTCATGCATAACCCCACTACTACTCATTGGACTACAATCAAAATGATCCCTCATTATCTAAAACATACCATTTTTCATGGTCTTGTTATTTCCAAAACAATGTCATTCCAAGTGACCACGTTTTCATATGTAGACTGGGCTGGCTGTCCTGATGATCGCAAGTCCTCTGGTGGTTTTGTTGTCTTTCTTGGATCCTCTCTTATTTCCTGGTCGACTCGCAAGCAACCTACTGTTGTATAGTTTAGTACGAGGCCGAATATCGAGCTCTTGCTTTTGCTGCTGCTGAAACATTATGGATATTCTATCTTCTCCGATTAAGAACTTGGTGTCTCTATGATGGCCTCTCTGCCCGTCTTGTGGTGTGATAATGTGGGTGCTACATATCTGTCAACAAACCTGGTCTTCCACAACAGAAGTAAGCACATTGAGGTTGACGTCACTTTGTAGGTGACCACATTACCAAGAAACATTTTTTCGTTCAATATATTTCTACCATTGACTAGTTAGCTGGCATTTTCACCAAAGCTTGGTTTCATGCTTTAAGAGACAAGCTCAACCTTATTCCTAAACTGTTGAACTTGAGGGGTGCTGTTAAGGATCCACTGGATCAGACGTCATTGGCTCCAGCTGATCAATGTTTGGATCCACATTTGGATAAAGAGATATCCAACACTATAGATCCATCCAGAAGAGATAAGGTCAAGGTAACTTGGAAAAGTTACCTAAAGGGTTGAGATTAGATAACCTTGGAAGTAGGGGTGGCAATCGTGTCGGGTTGGCGGGTCGACCCGACAGGTTGGCGGGTCAGCATACCTCAACCCGAACCCGACCCGTTTATTAAACGGGTCGGCTGTGGCAAACACGAACCCGACCCGTTTAATAAACGGGTAACCCGACATGACCCGCCAACCCATTTAATAAATGGGTTGGGTCGGGTAAACGGGTTCTCAGGTTCGCGGGTCGGGTTGATGGGTTGACGGGTTGGCGGGTTGGGTTGGCGGGTTGGCGGGTCGACCCACCCGCCTAACCCGTTTATTAAACGGGTCAGCCGGGTTGGCGGGTTGGCATACCCCCAACCCGAACCCGACCTGTTTAATAAACGGGTTACGCGGGTCGACCCGTTTATTAAACGGGTTGGCTTAAGCCCAACCCGAACCCGCCTAAGAGGCGGGTTGGCGGGTCGGGTTGGCGGGTCGTGTCAGAAATTGCCACCCCTACTTGGAAGACTTTCAAATCTCCTTGTAAACGATATAAATGAGATTCCCTTAACATGTAAATCGTTATCAAAATGTAAACAAGTTGAGCATTCAAGGGAACCTTCTCCTCTCATATGAGAGTGAAAGAGAGAAGAGAAATCTTGGATTCGTGGATGGATGTAGGTCGTTCAGACCGAACCACATTACATTCGGTGTTATCGTAAGTGTGTGTGGTTTCATTCAAAGCTCAGACCGTACTTATCGAAAGGAAAAATTTTAAAAACATATATAAAGTTTTTCCGATAGTAAAAATATAACTAAGTTTTGATTTTTGAATAGTAATAAAAAAACACCTAAATATGTTCTTTGTTAAACTGAAAAACACATTTTCGTCGTTTTAGCTTGGTTATGAATGGAAGATCATCCTATAATGGAGCTTGATCCATCCGGCTTGTTCACGAAGGGCCTGACCCTACCATCTTTAACCAAGACTGATAAGACCCAGCCTGAACCCAAACCCGACAAGGACTGAGCCAGGTTTGACGGGTCAGCTGGGACTAGGCGGGGTACCTTGGATAGGGTTGGGTCATCCTGATGTCCACCCCTACACTATATGTGTTGCTATTTATCAATTCTCAATGCAAATATGAAGACATGTTTTAGCTAAGCTAATTTAATATTTAATGTTCTTGTTTTAGATCAACAACTTCCCAACGACCTCTTTGATTCACATGACAATGGCAGTTAGGATTCTGATTTAGGTACAGAAACTGTTTGGAGTTCGATCCTTCTCCCACTTAATTAGTTCGATGAAAATGGATAAATCATGTTTGGTCCAGTGAGTTTGGTCCATATGGGTTTACATCGTACTTGGTTCAGGGTGGCCAGACCAAATCTTAATCCATTTATTCAAATTCGATAAAAAAAGGTGCATCCAATTGACAATCAGATTCAGATCCACTGTTCAATTTTACATCTGATTTTCATTCAGAGTCTCAACCGAATCCAAATCGTGTTATGTGTAAAAGTATAGCCATTAGCTATTGGAACCTATTTGGATCTGATTAGTAGTACCCTTTTCGATCCGAATTTGAATCCAATTAGGTAGGATCCAATTAGTTTGGGTTCAGTAAAGCCTACATCCGATCCAAAATCTGGCCTGTTCACATCCCAAGCCAGACCTAATCAAGCTGACTTGAGTTCGGACAAGGGACCCAGTGTTGAATTCTGATCCATTCTTGGGCTCCATCCAGAGTGCCAATACAGTTAGGTTCCACTGATCCCCTGTGTCATCCTCCATCTTCATACTCTTAAATCTTATAATGCAAGTTGTTTTGACTGAATCTAACACTATAGATGGATTCAATGTTTTTCGATTTAACAAGAATCGACCCTTGGATCGTATTTTTTTAATGCAAAAATATAATTTTTAAATCACAAAATTTATATTTTGTCAACTGTTTTTTTGAATCACCAAAAAATCTTGCACACAATTTGGATTTGGGTGATTTAAATGCCGATCTTCACTAAAATGAATGAAGTAGATCACATCTGTGGAGTCTGATTTGATCAAAACTACTTGCATCAATGAAATCCCAAGAATGGGTATGAAGATAGGGATGAGATGGAGGATGAGTGGAACTGATTTGCTAAGAAGCACATGCATTTGATAGAAGGGTATTGCACAAATAATGTGGACCAGGCACATGAGGGTAGAATCGATCTAGATTCTCGGGTGTTTCATCATTGAATCAGGACCTGGACCCAGGCACTGTCTATAATAGATCCTGACCACAGTGGGGCCTAGGTTTACCTACTCAGATCAAACTTATTGATCTCAACCACCATAACTTATATACATAGGATGCTTCTAGTATGGTACTGAACCACCATAACTTATGTAAAGCACATCTGTGTGGTTAGATCTAACACTTGGTGGCTAGATGCATGCGAACAAGAGCGCATGGGACAGGACGGTATCATGGCTCAGTGAACCGCCATATATTTTCCCATATATATAAAGTTATTAACCTACCATCTATAAAAGCATACACTGTTTCTTAGTTTTTGTTCAACCATCCCTAGAGGATGTCCATTGAACAGCATGAAACCAGTTTGAACATGTCTATGCTATATGCAAGACCTTTTCTGGCATAACATCGATGCATTTCGCAACAATCACACTAGTCGGGGTTGAGTGCGGTAACCGGATGGTTAACTCACACTATCATAACCAAAGAGTCTCGGTTTTGAACCAGGTTTACCAAACTAGGAAGTGAAGGCGAAAGCGGAAAACAAAACGAGAAACGGAAGCAAGATATTTTAAAATTTATAAGAATCGAGAAGCGAGGAATCAATTTAAAAGCATAATAGGATTAAAAGAGGAAGTGATATAAGATCAAATGAGAAGCAAAATATAAATCAAAGGAGAAATAAATAAAAGTTAAAATAAAAATGATTGTTCTTAAATTTTATGTTTCCTTAGTGTAAAAATAATTAATTTCTTCTCAAAATCTAAAAATGATGGTTGCCAATTTAAAGAAAGTACATGAGAAGTGAGCGAGAAGAAAGCACATGAAAACATAAAAAAAAGCGAGAGAGAAGTGTATATGAATCATGTAGGGAAGCAATGAAAAAACATGTTGAAAGCATAGAAGAAACATTGAAAAATCAAGATTCCTATCAAGTTTCAAAAGCGAGGAGTTTTGCATTTACAAAGCGAGTTTCGGGGAATCACGCTTCGCACCTATGAAGCTTCCGATAACTCTGGTTTAAACCTCACGGAGGTTATCCCCTTAGCTTGCCTAACAAAAAGAAAAAGAAAAATGAAACAATCTCACTGGCTGATAGACTCCTCCCAAATATCATACTAGGATTACATCCCATATTGTTACAATGATAAATCGTTAAGTATACCATCCAAGAACAATTGATAATCTTAGCTTTGAAGTGAGTACTTTGCCATCTGCCAAAGTGATTGGTTATTTTTTTCTCAAATTTGTTTACTAACCATGCAAGTGAAAAGGGGATGGGTAGAGGGTCTCCTCCACATGTCTACAAAAAGGATACATGACCCAACAAGGCAAATTCCCAATTTAATTAGTCTTTGATACAAGAGGTCGATTAGACACTGCAAACATGAGATCTCTTTTACGCATGTTTTTTTTTTTTTTTTAATTTAGCGATGCACCTTCGATCTCGATCTCTCCAACCCCCAAATAACAAGTATTTATAGAAAAAAAAAACTAATTCTAAATTGGATCTGAGACAGGTCCATTACATAAAAAAAAAATCCAAATCTAAAGAAGAAAAACCTAAACTAAAGTTGGATCCAAACCGATCCCTTGAATCCGAATGTCATGAGGACCACTCCTGCATCATTTAGCATGGAGAAACCACCGCCATGGTTTGGATCTCCTGTAACGGGCTGAGAGCTGTCATGTTGACCATGGACCTAAGTTGATATTCATGATCTAAAACTCTCTGAGTACTCTCCCTTACCCCCACAAGAGATAGTTTCCCATCTGGCCTACTCTAAGGGGGTGTTCGTTTCATGTCCTTTCCTATGAAAGAGGCAGGACCCGGCGAGAATACAAGAGATCAATTAACATCTTAACTCAGTGGTGTTGGCTAAGCTACGGGCTTTTGGAAGGGTAAACCACCTGAGTTATTCCTTTAATTCTATAATCTAAAATTGTAAATTCTCTTTGTTGTCTAATTGTATTGGTAAGGTCTCCCTAACCCCAGCTTGATTAAGAAGGAAAGAAAGGCCCTTCTCATTTAGCCCTTTCCTTGATGTAATCCATTATTTCTTTAAGATTCTTCTACCCCCAATGACTCATGACTAAGGCTGGTAAATAAGTCAAGAAACCAAACAAAGGGTGTTCAAGCTTGGCCCAATTTTTGTGGTGAGTTGAGCTGAACTCGAGCTCACAGCAAGCCCGAGTTAAATGAACGGAGCTTGAGCTGGGTCGTTTAATTAAAAATAAATACATTGTAAAATTAAAATAATACAATTTAGACTCTAAACCTATTGATCGAAACTTGAACTGGCTCATTTACAAAATAACTGCACTATTTCAAAGTTGTAGGCCGCAGAATTTGAACTCTAAGCTTATTACTTGCAAGTCAAACACTTTAACCATTTACACTCTATGGTATAAAGTATATGCAAAATATATTTATCACTGTTAATTCAAGGCGCTTATATGAGCCAAGCTCGCCCAAACACCCTCTTCGTGTTTGGCAACTAACTCAAAGTGAACAAAATCGAAGATATTTGGTTTTAGTGAGATGAAGATAAGACCATAGTTATCCGAAGCTTCTTGTTACAAGGGGAAGCTTGCTTTGGAAGCAGGAAACTCTTCGCTTCCGTGAAATGAGGGGAAGTTTTGGGAAACCCGCTTTCAAAATATGAGAAACTCGATTCCCTTCAGTGTGAAGCTTGCTTTCTCCTACTTTCTTAAATTGATTCTTATTGGCTTGCTTAAAGTTGCACTCTCGCTTCTTGTCACTTCCCACTGGCTTTCTCCTCACTTTTATATTAAAAAACAATTATATTTTTTATAACAAGCTTGCATGATTGCTTGACAACTACATCTCGCTTTTCATGTTGCATTACTTTTCAACACTGGATTTCTTGTTTCAGCTTCACGCATCGCTTCTTATATCCATTTCATTTTTGTGTAATTATTAGTAAGACTATATATTGTGACCCCCACACAATAGAAAACTAGGTAGCACTGTGTAGAGTTATAATACTTGATCCTCCATTGGGCCTACGTTAGGTTACAACCAAAATCCAGTTAAGAAGATGGACATGACAATTCTTACTCATACCATAAGAACCTCTTTAAGGATGACTCCAAATTATGCATAACTTTTGTAGGGATAGGCCTATGAGGGCTCCACACACACCTAGATAGGCGGTTGGCTTAAGGAGCTCCAAGTTTAAGGACATTTGCGAGTTTGACATATATTCAGAATATGCATCTCTCACTGTAACATTGAACTAGTTGGGAGACATTCTTGTTTGGCAAGGGTGGGGGTACCTAGAGGCTTTACATTTACAAAAGATGATTGGCTAAGGGATAGTTGAGGTCCCTAAAAAGAGGTCAGATAGGTGCAATCACATTGCAAACCACACCTGACTGCTAGGGATGGCAATGGACCGGGGCGGGGGACAAGGTCTCCACCCCCGCCCCGTCTCAAAATTCGAACCTCCACCCCTGCCTTCATCCCCGCACGGGGATGGATTTTAACCTCCACCCCCACCTCCATCCCCGTTTCTTGTCCTCCATCCCCGGTCCAAAGGGGGATGAGGCGGGTGGGGCCCCGTTTCCCCTCGGTCTATTGCCATCCTTTAGAAGGATTGGGGATGGGATGGGGCAGGGCGGGGCGGGGATCATGACGGGGATGGGGAGGGGGAAAGCATAAGTCCATCCCCACCTCCATCCCCGCACGGGGATGGATTTTAACCTTCATCCCCGGACCAAACCGGGTAAGGCAGGGTGGAGCTCCGCTTTCCCCCGGTCCACTGCTATCCCTACTGACTGGCCTTCAATCTCTGGGTACAGCCTGTCAGCTGTGGGGCCCAACAGTGAGATGGATGGCGATTAAGTGCCACGAGACATGCACTTTTGGTGTGCAATGTGATTGCACTTGATCCTTGGGCCCCTGAATGGGTCATTGCCCTTGAATTCTTTCCCAACCATCTTGCAAGAGTCATTTCTTTCTTTAACCAACAAAACAAAGGGTAAGGATAGGTAGGGGTGTCAATGGGTCAGGTTTTGGCCCGACCCGTACCAAACCCTATATTATTTTATTGGGTATGGTGTGGCTCTAGTTCATGTAATCTTTATAGGATCCGTGTATGCTTTCTCTTATGGTGGGCTTGATTGGACTTGGGTCAGAACCCAATACCAGCATCTCAAATCAGATTTGGGTCTGGTTCTACCTGGGTCTGAAACAAATACGACCCGTTGACGCACATAATTTAATATCAATATTATTCTCACAGCCATGGACAATACTCAACTACTCCAACTCTCATTAGCTTTAAACCTTCTTTATCAATGGTTTGCTGTAAATATAGATCTTAACGAGCCATAAAACAAACATAAGAAAATTTGTACACATTTTTAAATATTTTAAATTGGGTTAGTATATGTTTTTTTTTTCCTTTTTGGAAACTTAACAGCTAGCGCAGATCGTAAATTGCTCGAGTAAGGCACATGAATAGATTTTTTCAGGGCTCTAGAAGTCTTAAAATTTCAGTAAATATTTAAGGCTCAAAAAATCATGTTTTTTTATTAAAAAATACCATCTAACATGCAGTCAATCAAATATATAGACCCTTAGAACAGATCTGTGATTTGGATTTATGAAAGAACTGTCAAAAATGTTTTGTGCAAATTATAGAGAAATGGGTACGTGCTAAATGAAACATGTTAAATGGGTTTTTTCTGCTCTTTCGATATTTTTTTTTTGCAGTTTTCACCCCATAAATGTGTTGGCATGGTCGATTTATGAGGAATCCACACCTGAATCATGTGTTTTCCATGAAAAAAATGATATTTAGAGCCTAAAAATTTAACAAAGATTTTAGACTGTTGATTTTTTGGAATGTTATAAAAACCCACCCATGCGTCGGAATCAAACACTTCAAGAGATGGACCCTATAAAATCAGGTAAATAGATGACATCTGTATGATCGGAATTTTAAAATAAAATGAAAAAACTTGAAAAACTCATTTAGCACGGACCCATTACTCCACACACACACACACACATATATATATATATATATATATATATATATATATATATATATATATATATATATATACCTATGGTTGTAGCAGTTCCGTCATCAAAATGATGTATGGGTTATTAATCTCAGTGTTGTCAGTATCAGTGCTTAATGGCCTAAATCGATACAATATTGACATGAATAGGCTATTTTTATAAATGTTAAATAGCTTAAAATTATTATTTTAAATATTATTTTAATGACTTTAACACATGTCACGTTCTGATTGACCCTTAATAGTTTTTAATTATTTTTTGTCCGATTGAGAATCGATTCACTTGAGAATTAATCAGGATCGGCCGATTCACCTGAATCGTTGGCCAAACAATACAGGTCCGATACTGACAACATTGATTAATCTTGTTTCCTTTACTATATATGAGCACCTCTCCATCTTTTCTTATTTGTTTGAAAAAATAAAAATCATGATCGTATGGTCACAATGATTGTTGATAGAAAAGGGGGAAAAACTGCATTTCATGTCATATGTTTCTGTCACTTGTTCTTGAATCGCTTTGAAAACAATTCAGGTGTCACCACAACAAAGCAAGGGATTAACGACGACCACATTCTGTCGCTAACAGGCTTAGCGATGAATTAGCGACGACGAGGCGACGATATGCTTACGTTGTGAATTTTTTGACGCTAACTAGCGACGAAATAAATTCATCGTCAGGTCTGTCGCTAATTGCGATGGAATAATGAGCGATATATTCCGTCGCCAATCCGCCGGTACTAAACGGCGACCACGGCTTGGCGACGGATTTACGTCCGTTGCTAAGCCGTCGCTAGATTTATATGCATAGCGACGGATGTTTCTGTCGCTAATCCGTCGCAAACACGAAAAAAAATAAAAAAAAAACTATTTGAAAATTAAATACTGAGAACGGTACAATTTATATTTCCTGTAAATAAAAAACAAACCACACAAAAAATTTCATATAAAAGGAATCTACAACAATTAATCGTTCTACCTTAAAATTAACAAGTTCAATTAACTACAATTCAATAATTACATTTAAGAAACAAAAAAAATAGAACTTCTTCAACACAGTTCTCTAATCATCGCCAAGATTTTGTGTGTCTTCTTCTTCATTGCCTTTATCAGTCCCTTCAGCTCCGCTACGCTGATTATCGCTAGCAGCCTACACAAGAAAAGAACACTCAGTATTGATAAACAAAATATAATGAAATAAATTACACACTATATGTGATTCTATCATGTGCTCATATGTGTTCTAAGGCAATAAAAAACTTTATATATGATTCTATCATGCTCATATGTGCTCTAAGGCAAGCAAAAAACTATATATGTGATTCGATCATGCTCATATGTGTGCTAAGGCAGTCAAAAAATTGAATATGTGATTATAACATGCTCATATGTGTTCTAAGGCAGACAAAAAAACTCTATATGTGATTCTATCATGCTCATATGTGCTCTAAGGCAGGCAAAGCAAAAAACTTTATATGTGAATATATCACGAATGATATATGTTCTAAGGCAGTAAAAAAATTCTATATGTGATTTTGGCATGCTCATATGTGTTCTCAAGCAGTCAAAAAACTGAATATGTGATTATAACATGCTCATATGTGTTCTCAAGCAGTCAAAAAACTGAATATGTGATTATAGCATGCTCATATGTGTTCTAAGGCAGTCAAAAAAACTTTATATGTGATTCTATCATGCTTATATGTGCTCTAAGGTAGGCAAAAAACTTTATATGTGATTATAGCATGCTCATATGTGCTCTAAGGCAGACAAAAAACTCTATATGTGATTTTATCATGCCCATATATGCTCTAAAGCAGGCAAAAAGTTATATATGTGATTCGATTATGCTCATATGTGTTCTAAGGCAGACAAAAAACTGAATATGTGATTATACCTGAGAGGGACCTGCAATCGAAGATCCTCTGTTCAGCACAAGATTGTTGATCTCATCTCGGAGAAAGGGGACGATAGTGTTATGGAAGTAGTAATTAATTGTGTCCTTAATGATCTGGCGTACATCATCACCGGAAAGAATAGGTTGCTGCTTGGAGCTTATGTCAGCAAAAGAAGTCTGTGAGTCGTAACTGGAAGAAGCAATAACTGATGAAGTGTTCAGATTACTCCCAAACCCGAACACACGACCTTTTTTGGGTTCACCTGCTGCAGTCACCCATGCTGCAGGATCAAATGATGGATGCTGAGTAGCGTCATCGCCATATCGCTCTACCATCTGTTGCTTATATGTCTTCTACAAAATAATGTTTAAAGTATGCATTAATAATTAATGATAACATTATGATAACTTGCATATTGCAATGATTATTAATAGAATAAATACATACCGTTGTCGTTCTCGCCTTCTCTGATACGAAGACTCACGTGGTCTTCCGTTTATGTGTTTCAACAAACACATCCTTATATGGTACATTGCCTCCTTTTTCTGCTTTCTGCGAAGTTAAAGGACAAAAGATTTAGTTCACAAGTTTGCAATAATACTTATAAAATTAATATTATATATTGATGAGTTACCATTTTCTTCAGGTGGCTCCCAAATGTCTTAGATCCACCTGTGTGTAGATAGGCTTTGGGCATTTTTGCTCGATTTTGTGCAGCCTTTGCAGAGCGATTTCAAAATGCATCTCCCGCCCACTTATCGCATATTTCATCCCAATAATCTCTTCTGATAGTAATAGGGTCATGGCCCTTCCACTGTAGTGGATCATCTATTACGCCAGATATTTTTTTTTCTGCAATCTTCATATTGTGCAGCATGTCTGCAAATCGATTGGCAGCCACCTTCTGCCACACCTTCCTTACATCATTTTCTTCCACCGTAGTTGCGAAGCGATTCGAAGCCTATAAATATTTTCAGAAAGTTAGTAGACATTACTTAAATAAATTAAATATGAAACACATTAACTATGAGGAACAACTGTATACCGTGAATGAGGACCACAATCTGTCTAACACCTCCTTTGGGTACTCTTTCTATTGAGCCACCGGTTCTGGTAGATGTTGAAGAAGTGAATTCCTAATCTCTCGTACTACTTCTTGTGGCTCAAACCTCGTGCTGCACATGAATTGTTACACAGTAAATATCAATATAAAATACTTATAAGATATGCAATACACTACAAGAAAATTGTTAATTAACGACAAAAATTTGCGATGGATTTTTTCCGTCGCAAATTAGCGACAGATTAGCTAGAGAAAACTTTCTTCATGAATCTGTCGCTAATTAGCGATGGATTAGCGATGAAAGTTGTTTCATCGCTAATCTGTCGCTAATTAGTGGCAGATTAACGACAACAATTTTTCGTCGCTAATTCTCAATACAAGAAAACCATTTTAGCGAGAGAATTTTTCCATCGCTAATCGGTCGCTAATTAGCAACGGATTAGCGACGAAAAAATTCCCTCGCTAAATCCCTCGCTAATTTTCGATTTAAACCGAGCGCAAAATTTTCCCTCTCTCCCCGTTCAAAATTTAAATCGACCGCGCACGATTTAAACCGCCCCTTCCCCGTCGAAGAGCGCGCTGGAGAGCATGATGGCGACGAGGCAGTTTCACAGAGGACGACGATGCCGACGGACGACGACTTCGGATGACGCAGTTTCATGGAGGACGGCGACGATGGAGGACGGCGACGATGGAGGACGACGACGATGAATGACGGTGACGACTTCGAAGGACATAGTTTCACGGAGGACGGCGATGACTTCGGAGGACGCATTTTCACGGAGGATGGCGACGCCGGAGGACGGCGACGGCGACAACGACGACGACGACTTTGGAAGACGAAGTTTCACGGAGGATGGCGACGAGGCTGAGCGATTGCTGGAGGACGGCGATGCCGGTTCACGGAGGACGGCGATGCCAGAGAGCACCGGTTCACGGAGGACGATACAAGTCCGGCGACGAGGCAGAGCGATTGTTCTGTGCAATGCCTGTCGGGTGCGGTATAAGTCTGGCTTATTGCTGCCGGAATACCGCTTGACAGGGATCATTTTTTTTTATTTTTTTTTTAAATTTAGCGACAGATTAGCGATGGATAATGTCTGTCGCAAATTTGTGACGGAATTAACGACAGATAAGTTTTTCGCCAATTAGCGATCAAAAATTCGCGATGGCCTCTATCCATCGCTAATTCATCGCTAATCCGTCGCTAAACAGTTTAGCGACGGATTAGCGATGGATAGAGCTCATCGCTAATCCACAATTTTCTTGTAGTGATAATTGAAAACGAAATACTTACGGTCGATTATCGATATACACTATTTGAATGAGTCTTCTTGTGCCAGACTGAGAAGACCCTGCTTCCTGTGTTGGCTCATGACTTGTGTGATCAACTGGTGTAGGTGGGTCGTGTACAGGCGAAACATCATTTGTAAAAAAATACGTTAGACTTTCTCATAATATGCATTTGAACTAATCAAGCATCCAATTAGTTAAATGATATACCTATCACAGGAGCCTGTGAAGATGAAGGTTGAGCCTGACTACTACTGGATGAGCGACCACTGTAACCTCCATGAACCATATTCTAACAAATAACATATGTCATACAATACATTCAAATAATTCACATCAAGTATTACAATACATTCAAGTCATTCGCATCAAGTATTACAATAATTCAAATCATTCACATCAAGTATTGCAATGCATTCAAATGATTCGCAACAAGTATTACAATACATTCAAATCATTCATATCAGGTACTGCAATGCATTCAAGTCATTCACATCAAGCATTGCAATGCATTCAAATCATTCGCATCAAGTATTACAATGCATTCAAATAATTCAAATCATTCACATCAAGTATTGCAATAATTCAAATCATTCGTTGCATAAATTACAATACATTCAAATAATTCAAATCATTCACATCAAGTATTGCAATGCATTCAAATCATTCGTATCAAGTATTACAATACATTCAAATAATTCAAATCATTCACATCAAGTATTACAATGCATTCAAATAATTCGTATCAAGTATTACAATACATTCAAATAAAATTTTTAATCATTCATATCAAGTATTGCAATACAACTCATTCATTCGCATCAAGTATTACAATACATTCAAATAATTCAAATCATTCACATCAAGTATTACAATGCATTTAAATAGATGTTTGTATTACAAGATTTTGCTCACTAGCTTGAGAATTCTTCCTCGTCACTTGTTTGACTTTCTTCTTCTTCTTTTTCTTCTTCTTCTTCTTCTTCTTTTTCTTCTTCTTTATTGTTTACCCATCCACTCGGTACATCATTTGGATCACATTCCTCTATAAATGTTTCATCGGCCAATAAAGATATGACAAGCATATCATGCGCAACATCGTGACCATAAGCGAAGTCATAGACATCATCTGATTGATAGTAATCGCTGTCTTCAGCTAACTCATCTTCTTGTAGCTGATCATACTCATGGTATAGTTTGGACTTCACCTTGCAAACTGCCCACCATTCATTTCTATCTGACTTTTTTATACTCAGATATGAAGTATAATAAACTTGTTGAGCTTGCGAGGCTAATATGAATAGTTCATATGTTCCAAACCTGGATTTATGATTCACCTCCACAATGCCTGAAGCTTTGTCGAGTCTGGTTACAGTTGGATCAAACCAATGACACTTGAATAAAGTTACCCTGTTATTTATGCCTAAGTAAGTCAACTCTATTATTTCCTCTATAACATCGTAGTAATCATGTTCATTTTCACCATAGCTGCTACCCTTGACACACACGCCACTATTCAACGTTGATTTGTTTATACCGTAATCTTTTGTATGGAATCGATAACCATTTACGATGTACTCGTTGTAGCATTGCATAACTTTGGTCGGATCATTTTCTAAATCACATATTCCTTGATCTTTAACATCACCATGGCGGACCTACACACAGACATAAACAATGATTGTGATCACGATCAATTAAGTAGCTTAGTGTTATTTATAAGTACAAAATTTATGTTAGCTTCTTTACCAACTGTTTCAACCAGTCCACAAACTTAGTTTCACGTTCTTTTTGTACTTTTGCATCAGTGAGATGTGAAACTTCTCTTTGCAACTCCAGATCAAATCGTCTGCAAACCACAAATACTTATATTACCGATCCATGTATCCACATATAGAACATAAAAAGATTTATAATTGTGTTGCGTCTACATATACTTACTCGATGTATGGGTCGATCGCTGAGCAATTAAAAAGAATATAGATGTGTGTTGCGTCTTGCTCTTGATCTGTCAAGAGCCTTGATCGACAACTACCAAATGCATGGCCAAGTGGTTGAAATATCGACAGCTTGTCAGCTATAGTTACTTGTTCTCCATCATCGTTATGGGGCGGGCATGTGTAACATATTAGAATATGAGGTTCGAAGTACATAGATGAGAAATTTGAAATCTCTTCTAAAGTGTACGCCTCACAAATAGAGCCTTCTACTCTTGCTTTATTACGAACCTTTTTTTTGAGGTCGAACATGCATCTGGCAAAAATATACATTTCAAAATTTAAATATTTGTCATTAAAGAGACAAATATAAAAAAACATATACCTTTCAAATGGGTACATCAATCGATATTGCACAGGGCCACCAACCCTTAGTTCATATGGCAGATGTATGATCAAATGTTCCATAACATCGAAAAATGTTGGCGGAAATATCTTTTCTAGTAGACAAACAGTGGTGATGAAAGAGTCCTCGAGATTCTTTACATCTGATACTACGACCTTTGATGCGCACAATGTTCTGAAAAACCTGGCCAACACAGACAGTACCCCCCATATAGGTTTGTCTAATATATCATGGAATGCTAGGGGTATCAATCGTTGCATAAAGATATGACAATCATGGCGCTTCAACCCATATAACTGTCCATCGTCAATCTTCACAGCCCGAGCAATGTTAGAGACATATCCATCTGGATATCTCAATTGTCTCAACCATTGACATACATGTTTTATTTGATCAGGTCTGAGCACGTACTTTGCCTTTGGTTTCAGTACTTTGCCATTATACTCTTTGAGTTCCAATTCTGGTCTTTTACATATTAATTTTAAATCCATACGGGCCTTCGAATTATCCTTTGTTTTTCTTTTAACATTCATTATTGTATTGAACACATTATCAAACATATTTTTCTTCACATGCATCACATCCAAATTATGTCGTATCAATAGGGTCAGCCAATACGGTATTTCCCAAAAAATAGATTTCTTCATCCAATTGTGATCCTTCCCAAATCCACGGAAGGGTGTAGGACTGCGGGCATCTGTTAATACATCTAGAAAGTATCGCAATCTTCTTAGAATCTCTATGCCAGGCAATCTTGAGGATGGACCTTCCGTTTCAGTTGTGCCTGCTTTAAACACATTCTTTTATCGTCAGAACGGATGGTCGCTGGGTAGAAATCGATGATGGCACTCAGACCAGCAAGACTTTCTTCCATGCCTCAATCTAAAAGCTTTGGAATTCTCCATGCAGTACGGACATGCCAACCTCCCATGTGTGCTCCAACCAGATAGCATACCATATGCAGGGAAGTCACTGATTGTCCATAGAACAGCGGCCTTCATGTTGAAATTTTATTTTTTGTGGGCATCATACGTGGTAACACCGTCATCCCACAGTACTTTTAGTTCATCAATCAATGGCCTTAAATATACATCAAGATTTTGGCCAGGTGAGGTCGGACCAGGGATCAACAGAGACAAAAAAGATTGGGACGTTTCATACACAAGCTTGGTGGAAGGTTGCATGGAGTTACAATACTGGCCAACATGAGTATGGAGTTGATATACCCCTAAATGGATTAAATTCATCTGTACATAGATCGAGTCTAACATTTCACACTTTCATTGCGAAGTTCTGATGAGTACGATCAAAGTGCTTCCAAGCTTCAACGTCAATAGGATGCGTGATCTTGTTTTCATTGTGTCGAACTTTATTTGCATGCCATCTCATGTGTTTAGCTATCCTTGAAGACATATACAATCGTTGAAATCTAGGAGTGATGGGAAAGTAGCAGAGCGACTTGTATGAAACTTTCTTTGATCTCGTGCTACCATTGCCTCTTGTCTTTGGCTTGAACCGAGGATGCCCACATGACGGGCATGATATGTTGTTTTTCTGCTCCTTGAAATACAACATGCAGTGATTTGAACAAGCATCAATCTTTTTGTAACCCATACCCAGAGCGTTGACCATAACTTTCGAGCGATAGAAATTTGTAGCAATTTCTCATCTTTTGGCAACATACTCTTCACAATCATGCACAAACGGTCAAAACATGATTGACTCAAATTATACTCAGACTTCAAATTTATTAGTTGAATAACTGCAGACAAGATAGTGTGACTCTCGCAACTGTTCCAAAGTGATTCATCAACATCTCTAAGTAAATCATAAAATCTACTAGCTGCATCGTTTGGTGATTCTTCATCTACGGCAGTTCTTACATTACTAGAACTCATAGCAGAACCCAGTTCTATTCCTGCAACATCAAATATCAAATCTGTATATGAATTATCGTGCACCACATTCACCTGTGCATCAAAATCGTTTCTAAATTCTTCTCCATGAAACGTCTAGTTCTGATAATCACTCACAAAATCCTTCCTGTATAGGTGATGTCTAACGCTATGAGGTTCTACAAATCGATTATTCTTACAAATCTTGCAGGGACACCTAATCTGACCTGTGGGATCCACTGTACTGACACTTGCCGTTGAAAATTCAATAAAACTGTCAATACCATCCATATATTCATGTGATAACTCATTGTCCACTATCCTACGATATATCCATTCACGGTTTGCAGTCATTTTCTTATGATGTTACGAATAATAGTCTAACAAATTAAAAGAGAATAATCAGAATGCTACGATGAAGAAAATATCAAATTTATTATGCAATATATGATGTCATACAATAACAAGAATTTTGATGCATGCATTGATAACTTAATATTTTCATGTGCAAACTATTAATGACACAATACAATCATTTGAAACATTCATTCATTATACAATTTCACATGGAAGTCATAATCAAATTGAAAGTAACTACATGCAAGCATGTATACAATTACATCAAACATTGCGATACATCGTAATCATTCATATCAAACAAATGACAAACATGTACCTGCAACAAACACACTTCAATATCTCACTAACTACTATCATGCCTAGCATGGACTCCGTACTCCAAAAATAAGAACACTTCAATATTCATACACTAAAATCATGCTCAACATGATCTCCGAACTCCAACAAAGCAACCCTAAATATCAACAACTAAGTGAGTGTGTGAACAATAAAGTGCTACATCTAATAAATTAAATAACATGTGATACACTTGCATCACTTACTTACCACGGGTATTTACCCGATTTGCATTGTTTTTGTCACTTACTTACCATAGGTGGCTGAACACGAGCTGGTTCCGTTGAAAAATCTGCACAAAAAAATACTGTTTTAAAATAAAGTCACCACAAAAAAAAAGGTTGTTCCGGCAAGGGGTCGACTACCCTGCTGTTCCGGCAGGGCGTCGACCCCCTTACGAAACATAGAAGGTTAAACCCCTTACGGAACATAGGGGGTTAACTAACCCCCTGTTCGGGCAGGGGGTTGACCCCCAGCCTTTCCGCCAGTGTGAGTCGACCCCTCTACCGGAACAGCAGGGGGTCGCCCCCCTGCCTGATCAGGCAGAGGGTCGACCCCCTGCCGAAACAGGCAGGGGGTTAACCCCCTACCAGAAAGGCAGGGGTTAAACCCCCTGCCGGAACAGCAGGGGGTTAACCCCCCGCGTTTTCCGACAGGAGGTTAACCCCCCGCGTTTTCCGGCAGGGGGTTAACCCAGTGCGTTTTTCGGCAGGGGGTTAACCCCCTGCCGAAACGGCAGTGGGTTAAGTCTCCGGGCGGTGGGACCGGCGAACGGCGGGAGTGGGATCGGCGAACGGTGGGAGCGGCGAACGGCGGGAGCAGCGAAAGAAGAAAAGGAAAAGCTGTCTGGGATTAGGGTTAATTCAAAAATTAGCGACAGATTAATTCCGTCGCTAAGCCAACATAAATCAAATTTACGGAACAAGCGACGAACTATATTATGTTGCCACGTCCGTCGCTAATTAGCGACGGACTAGATTCGGTCGCAAACTGCGTCGGCAAATGGTGCGGCCGTAGCGACAAAAGAGTATGTCACAAAATCCGTCGCTAAGTAGCGACAGACTATTTTCGGTCGCTATTTTCGTATACTTCATTAATTATAGCGACGGATGTTCGTCGCTCGTTAATCCGTCGCTAACTAGTGACGAATTAATTCTGTCGCTAAAGTTTGTCGCTAACAACTTATTTTCTTATAGTGTGTATCGGTCGTTTCCAACTGGGAGCTGAATTAACCAACTTTTAATCAGAAAATGACACGTAAAAAATTTATTAAAATAATATTAAAAATATCTAAAAAAGTTAACTATATTTTAAGATTAAAAAAAAAAATAAGCCGAATCAGCATTGTACCATATCGAATTCTAACTTATACAATATTACTGTTAAAAGTGATAAGGATAATGATAACACGGTTACAACTAACAGAGATAAGGATTTCTCAGAAAGCACCTTCAGCGTCAACTTGGACTCCTTTCATGAAAACTCTCACGTTTTGGACAAACCAAATGAAGATCAGAATTATCGTGAGATCAAAACCAAATGAAATCAGGATTATCGTGAGATCATAAATTATCGTTTTTGATAATATTATCAAAAAACAATAATTCTTGTTGTTTTTGATAAATGGTATCTTTTGATAGTTGTTATTCAAAACTCTTGTAACACTGTTATGTTTATAAATAGAATACTCAATTCTCTTGGTGGACAAGAGAGTGATTATCGAGTTTATCAAAAAGAAACTAATTTGTAATTACTCCTCTTTAAAATTAATTTGTATTTTCTCTCAAGTAATTCAAAAACTTTGAGAGATGAATGGGTTCATGCCTAAGATTCCTTAAAGTCTCTTTAACGCTCCTATATGAGTCGGTGATGGAAGTTACAAAATGAACCTAGCAAAATGAAAAGGTGTCTTGAGATGGGTGAGAACTCCTTGGTATCTTCCTATACTCATTTAAGTTAATTAAATCTTAAGCTTAATGCAAGGTTATAACTACCTATGTGTATCCTGTATCTAAGATCACATTGAGTTGGAATGAAAAATTCATTTGGGTGAAATAGACTATGTAGGGTGCCTCGTGTGTGTTCTGTATATTTTTAATTAGGTCCCTACAACCAAAAAATATGTTTTTACGGGATTCTCTTTTCAGTAAAATTTTTGTTTCTTTATGAGCACGTTTGGAAGCGAGAAAGATGTAGGAAAAGTAATGCAAAATAAAAAAACTCGTACAGATTTTCCAACCTTTACAAACGAGAGAGACTTTTTTGCTGAGAGAGTTTTTCTAAAAGGTACATTTTTTATAGGAAACATTCCTCCATGGAGGGTGGAGAAGGAATGTTTCCTAAAGAGAAAATTTATTTTTATACTCCCCACCACCCATCACCAACACCAACACCACCCACCATCTCACCACCACCACCACCACCACCACCCTCCTCCTCTCTCTCATTTTTCCACCTCATGCTACACAAACAAGTGAAAAACTTCCTTTTGAAAAATTTCTCATATAAAAAACTCTCATAGGCAAAACATGCTCTGTGTACTCCATTCACCTCTCTAAATCCTAGTTAGTATTCCATTGTATATATCAACTGCACCAACAAATGTGAAATTGCAATTTCAGTAGTATCCAAGAATATATCCTCTTCTTGGGCCTTAAAATGACCTTTTGGCATTAATCTTATTAATAGGCTGAACTTTTTTTTTATGACAAGGAACCCTTGCCGAAGCGAGAAAAAACCTTGGGTGGGGCCCCACGGCCACCCCGCCTTAAGTGATTAATAGGCTCAACATTTATCTCTTTCATCGAACAAGTTGCTGCTTGTTTTAGACATGATTTATTTTTCACAAGCTTTTTCCACAGGATACTCCATAATATTAATATTGCAACGATCCTTATAAGAATGTTCTTTAGCCAACCTTCAAATTCTACACCTTAAAAAACTTGAGGAATATATTACCTATCCCCTTTTATATTTTGTCTACCAACAAAAAAGTATATGTGCACACGGATCTAGGTAGGAATGTGCGATAGTGCATAGTTAACTATGTTAACATGTACATCGCTAGTGGAATCTTTCCACATGTATGGGTTATGATTGCAAAAGGGAAGATACTTAGATGTAAGTATCTGTTTAGTATAATCACATAAATGCTTAGAGTTACATGTATAATACATTGCGATAATTGATTTATAGGTAAAAAAAAGGAGATAAATGATACTTATTGCTAAGTATCGCTTGCGACTAGAAATACCATGTGCCATGAACGCAATACAAAAGAATGCAAATCAGGTAAATACTTGTGGTAAGTAGGTGGTGCAAATGCATCACACACTATATTTATTTTATTGTATGCAACACTTTTTTGCTCACACACTCACTTAGTTGTGGATATCTAGGACCGTTGTGACTGTAGTTTGGAGATCATGTTGAGCATAATTTGAATGTATGAGAATAGAAGTGATCTTATTTTTGTAGTTCAGAGATCATGCTAAGCATGATTTGAATGTATGGAGATAGAAGTGCTTGTATGCCACACCGTTATATTCTCACACACTCACCTAGTTGTGGATATCTAAGACTATTGTTATTATAGTTTGGAGATTATACTGAGCATGATTTGAATGTATAGGGATAAAAGTGATTGTATTTTTGTAGTTTGGAGATCATGTACATCATTATTATAATTAGTAGAATATGGAGTGTGTTTGCTGCGGGTACATATTTTGAATATGCATTGTGTGAAATATATGTGCATAAATTGATGTGTTTAACATGATCATATTGAATGCGTGTGTAAATTAATAACTAAGTAAAACATGTCATGTATGTAAAATATGTATCATGAGTGCACATCTTGGAATGAATGTATCATGCATGTGAATATGAATGTGTGTTAGTGCATATCCTATATGTGTGTTAATTATAATGTGATATGTATTATACATAAAAAATTGAATCATCTATGGCATGTTCATGCATAGTGACACATGTAGAAAAATCATGCATAAGGGATGTTGAAATTGAATCATACATGAAAGCATGTTAAAAATGAATAATGCATGAGAACATGTGTAGAATAAATCATGACATGATAGGATCATGCATGAAAGTAAAAAAGATTATGCCATGTACATGCATGAGAGCATGTAAGATTAAGTCATGCATATGGCATAGACTATATTTGTCAAGCAAGAGAGTATAAATTGTTGATATCATTCATGAGGGCATCAGAGGGTTCTCCCGTGAGATAATAATATTTGGCTTTGACCTATGACTTAATAAATATAACCCTGGACCATGGGTCTATTTAAGGCATCGGTAAAGCCGGGCTATCTGAGATGGTTAAGTCTGTATCGATCTCTTGTCCTTTTAAGAGAGGAAAGGGTTTTACAAGTCTCATAAAACATGTTGAGTTTTTTAGAACTGGAGGCACCTCTTGTCCTCATTCTACGAAAGTTAAGGAACAAGTCTACCAATGAGTCCTACGTGGTAGTACCATAACTTTGTAGAGTTAGGAATGCATGCCCAATTTTTTGCAAATGATTTTGGTTTGGTGTTGGCCAAGACCTAAGACCATGGGTCCATTCTCTCAACTGCTACTTTGCAAGGTTAAATCGCTCGAGAAAGAACCAGTTAAGTTATATGAGGATAATTAAAATACATAGAATAATAAATAATCTTATGTTTATTTCTGGATATCTATACCCTCTTTTGTACCAAATGTGTCTAAATAAATAAAAGAAACAATGAATTAGAACTTTAGAATCACTGTTATCATATGTATAAACATATATATGTGAACATATAGAGATTACTAAGGTTTGCATGATTATTGCATATGAATTGTTACATGTGAACAAAAAAGAATGTTTATGTTGGACATGTAATTGACCTATTGATGCAAGCTATGAGCTTGGTAGTTGCACGTGAGGTGTTTGTGTGTGTAAGACACACGAGAAATGTTGAATTAGGGCATGTTCTAAATATATATATGAGTGCAAAAGTGCATAAATGTTCTGAGAATGAATATTGGAATTAATAATTTAGATAATTCATATCATAGTCATGAGTTGGACATGAGTATGCTCTTTTGAAGATAAAAAAGTAAAAATTTATATTTTCATGAACTGTTGTATTTTACTTCACTTCAATGCATGCTATGAATTATGAATTCTTGTTCATTTATGCGAACACCTGTCATAGATATGAATGAATGTGATGTTTAATATCATGAATGAGAATCAATGTAAGTTTGAGTTTCATGTTTACAATTTACGTAATTATAAATGATATGCAATGGATGATGATAACTGTGGTTGAATGTTAAGTGCATGTGTTGTGGATTCCCTTGACTCTCATTTTAAAATGATGATAATTACACTTTGATGGTACTATTACAACTTGATTTGTATTCTTCAAGTTTAGTTTTGAGTTTCCTATGAGCAAGTGGTTGATGCCCTATAATATTACAGATAACCTCGTAGAGGACTGAAGCAAAGTGCGGTTGAAGCTCCACTCTTACCTATTATGATCCCTGGAGGACCCAGATAATTTTTTATGGTTATAAATTTGTAACAATTTAACTTTTTGTCTAAATCTTTATGTTTTAAGAATTTTAATATTTTGGAATGAGAAAATTTCTTAGTTCTGTCTTTTAATTTATACAATGGTTATGCTTATGGTTTGGAAACTTTAAATGTTTACGTAAATGCAAAATTGTCTTAAACCTTAAATAAATTTCATTTTCATATTTTTTCACATGTGAGAATCTTTAAAGTAATGACGCCAATCGAGTTGTGTTTATGAATAATTCCGTACTAGATCTAATACTGGGAGGCTAATATACACTTGCGCTCAGTTGGGCCGTCTAGTATTTGGAATGGTTGAAATGTAGCCATAGACGAACTTGTTGGTATATTACTTTCAAGAATCATGCAATTTTTTATAATAAATAAAAAGTTTTAAATTTTTTTTAAGATTTTGGATTTGAGAAAGTTTTAAAAAGGTTGAATTTTTTAGGGACATTACACTTGGCATCTCGGGTTTGCCTTTCTTCCTCCCCTAGTGTTGGTTTGTTTATTTGGTGCATGTCTTACCTCGCTGAGTTATGTGTTTCCTCGTGTTGGACCTCCCTTGTTTCTATTCTGTTTCTGATTTTGGCTAGGCATCTTCTCGCTTCTGATCTCCTAGCTTTCCGCCCTCCTCTCATCTTCCCTCGCCCTCGACCTTTACCTTCTGACTCTCTGGTTGATCAAGGTTGTGGTCCCCCTCGGCCTCATACCCTTGGTGCTTTATTACATGATCTGGTGACCGGCCTTCTTCGTGCGTATGTACTGGCTTTTTTGATGCACTTGCTTGTAACCTTTCCTCGACCCAGCTTTCCTTGGTGGAGGGAGATGTTAGCAGGGAACTCCTCACCTTACCTATCTCACTGCAAAAGATCAAGCGCCGTCTGCGCCCTATGCCTGTGGCAAACTCAGTCTTGTCACTCATTTTCAATGAAGTTCTTCTTTTGGAATATCCACGGTCTCAATGCTCTAGATAAGCCCCTCATCTTGAGTAATCTTATTCTGGATATTGAGCCGAATCTGGTCGGAATTTTTTAGACTAAGTTGGATGTGGTTGATCAGCAGCTAGTTTGGTCAATTTGGCGCGGTACCATCACGTGGAAGATCTGAGGGATCCTTATGATGTGGTGGGGCATTGGGGACTTAATTTTCTCTTTGACTGGATCCTTTTTTGGTGCTGCTGTTTTTCCTGGTCTCTGCTCCTCTGGCCCGACTATGATAGCTACTGTCTATGGCCCTATCGCATCTGCGTGCAAGAACTTATTTTGGCAGGAGCTGGCCGGCCTGCTTGCGTCCCACCATTCTTGCTGGTGATTTCAACGCCATCTTAACCCAGTTGGATTCCAATCATTCGATTTGTGGTCGCCAGGCTTCCATCTTCGAGCTTTATTGAGGATTGCAGCCTATGCAACGTTGTGTGCCTGGAAGAGTTAACCTCACTGATGGCAGCCTGGCGTTTTCTTGAGGAACAAAAGCGGCACCAGCGGTCGCGCTTTATTGGCTCAAGGCCGATGACAGTAATATGCAATTTTTCCACGTCCTGTCGTAAACGAAGAAATCACTATGACTTTATTCATATTAATGGACTGGTCATAGAGGGTTGTGCCATGCTTCCCCGTCATCTCAAATTTCTTGAAGGAGCTGTTTAGTCGTCACGTTGACGAGGGTGGCCACTTGGGGGATGCTCTTTTCAATCAATTACACCATGATTTATCCTTGACATTGGAGACCCCCTTTCGAATGGATGAGAATATCGCCCTGGCCATCAAAAGGGTCTCTCTAATTAAGCTAAAATTGCTGGGTCCCGATGTGATCTGGTTTGCACTGACATTTATCTGTTCTTCTCAGAATTTTTTTCACAATTCAACTTTGCTCAAAGCATTTGGACAATCTCAAATTGTCCTCATCCCTAAGGTGCTCCATGCCCAAGACCTTGCATCATTTAGGCCAATCTCCATCCTCGGGGCGCCATATCGTATTCTCGCTAAGGTTCTGGCAAATTGCATGAAATCTGTAATGCTTGAAATCATTAGCCCTGCACAAAGGGCTTCTTATTAAGGGACGCTCGGTGCAAGACTGTGTTATTCTGGCTTCAGAGGCTTTGCATAATATTGCAACCACAAAACAACCGTATTTTATGCTCCGTCTCGATGTAACCAAAGCTTTTAATTCTGTTTCTTGGGACTTCCTCATGCAATCCCTGAACTGCATGGGTTTTGGGCACCGTTGGTGCTCTTGGATTAGTGTCCTCGTGCGATGTGCTTCGGCTTACGTATGCTTTAACAATGATAAGGGACACACTTTTGATTTGCATCGTGGCTTGCGGCAAGGGTGTTCATTGTCCCCGCTACTGTTTGATGTAGTTTCTGAGGGGCTGGTAGTCTTGCTCAAGCAAGCCATCTCTTTGGGTTTCTTAATTCCCGTATCGTTCTACGGTTTTGGTTTCTCCACATCCTGCAATTCGTCGACGACTTCTTGCTCTTTGGCGAGGCATCCCTGGAGCAAATGACAAGGATTTCTCCATCCCACTATGCCAAACCCCTTAATGAGTTGATGGATTTATGCTGTTTTTTTTTGTAATTTTTGCGTTTATTTCAGTGTGTAACTCATTTGGATCACACATCAGACTGAGACACAAGTCATCGGTTTGACTTGGGGAGTTGCCAACTATGCTCTTTGGTGTTGTGTGATTTGTATATTAGGACAGTGTTATTTTGTGATGACTGCAGGGAAGATGATGAGAGATAATCTGATATAGAAATAAATAAGTGGCCACAGAAAATTAGTCCCTCGAAGAAAAGACAGGTCCAAGCCGTTGAGGGCCGATCCAGGCAAGGTCAGAGTCCCGCCAAACCAATGTAGCAGAATGAAATATATCACATTGAATTCCATCCTGAATGCGAGCTAACGAACTGGCCAATTCATGAAAACAGGCGGTTGTTTGCTTCTTATCAATTTTTATTTTATTTTTAATTGGAGAAACCACCCCAAGCACAGAGACCTAGCCACGCTGGCTCAGCCTGCCATGCTAACGGACTATGTCCATGTCGGAGTAAAACTCTGAGGGCTTACCCCTCTACCCTAAGGAGTTGTCAAGCTTCGGCTTATTACACAGGGGGGTGACACCCATGGGATTTGAACCTAGACTGCCCGTCAAACGGTCTAGGCCCCATCCCACTTGGGTCGGTTCTTCCCAAATTCATGCAGGTATAGAACAACCACCATTTCCCATCCTTCTTTCATTTTTTTACAAACTTTAGCAAAAGGAGGGCCAAGATTTGATTCCTATTAAATTGACCAAGTTGAATCTATCTAGAGTCAGATTTGATCAAAACCACTAGAATCATAAGATTTAAGAGGGTATGAAGACGGAGGATGACATAAGGGATGAGTGGACGGAACTGTATAACATACAACTCCATCAGCTACCACCCCAATCTTAATAACAACAGTAAAACAAAAGTCCATGCAAGTCATCAGTACCCAGCAAATATTTCAGTAATATTACAAAAATCAGGAAACAGATACCACAGGGAGAGAGAGAGAGAGGGGGTAAGGATTCTCCTTCTAGGACAAAGGCTTGAGTCAGGTATTGCCTTCATGTGTCCTTTGCTGGAGTTTCTTGTCCTTACATCCTGTCCTTTTTCTCAAGCCCTAATTTTTTCTTGTTTTTTTCCCTCTTGGTTCCTTTCTTCTTGTGCCTATTTGTGGAATCAAGACGGCTGGTACGAGTTTCATGAATCTACTCCTATTCCTAACAGTGTCCCAATTCAGAAGGGACCAAAATAAAGACCTCAGGCCAATTTCTTAGTTGGAAAGATATTGTGTGATGATGCTCATGATCTTTTCTGTCCCCTACAACCTTTGGCACATCTTTCTCATCTTTTTCCTCAAGAAGATAAGTTCCTTGTTCTAGCTTGTAAGCACATAATGAAAACTAACATGCCTTCTATCATGTCATTGAGTAGACTTTTGAGATATCCTATTTGAAATGGCAAGCAATGTGATCTAGAACTTTCTTATCGATCAACGGCACTGGACATCATGAAAGGGGTGACCTAGGTGAAGCACATAGTAGATTGGACCCACCCATCATACTCTTAGTCATGAATATGACTCAAGGATCTAGAACAAGCCAAACAGGATGTGTTCAGGCTCAGATCATTGACCAGTGGATTGAGCTCGAGACTCGGCTTGTGCTCGTGTTTAGCGCAGTCAAGCTTAATCTTGGCTGGTGTAAAAACATTTCATGTTATTTATACATGGAATATATGTTTTCCATATATTACACTTAAAATAAGTATGTTTCATATATCACACTTAATCGTTCATATTTTATGTATATATTTTTTATGCATCCTTCTCTTTGTATATATATTTTATGCATTTTTCTCTTTATATATAATACTTGAAATATATATTATACATAATCTATATATAACATCTCTTCCAAGCTGAGCTGAGCTCAACATGCTATGTTCGTGCTCGACTCCTTTAAGCTAAATGAACTGCTCGTGGCTCAGCTTGCCATCTATATGAACCAATCATGAATAAGCTTGTGACGAGCCCAAACCGAGCCGACTTACGGGCTGCTAGGTTCGTTTACCGGGCCTACTTAAGGAAAAGCACATATTTGGTTAGGTCCACCTATCATACTCCTAGTCATGAAATGACCTGGGGGAAGCACATATATATTAGATTGTGCCCACCCATCAACCCTAGTCATGCCTCACATGGCCCACATGTGGGCTCAAGAAAACCAAATAACCATCGACATGCATGAACACAACGCAAAGAACAATCCAGGCAACAATAGAATCCATATGAAATCTTTCTGCTTTGGGGCATTGTTAGGTAGGATATCAGAGATTGGCCCACCAGTACTCCACGCATGGCTTACTTGTTCAAAGATGTTGATGAACCATCTGTGGCTCATTTCCTTTAGTCAGTCCCAGAATAGGTAAACCTACAGACAGCTAGTGCTCTCCTTCGATGGTGGATTCATGAGTTGGAAGCAATATGCTAGTTGGAAGCAAGCCAAGCAAAAAGTAAGAATGTAGAGTGCGGATTAGGTTGACATATGCAGAAGTCACAATTTGATTGTTTAGTTTAACAACTCTTTGATGTGATATCATTTCATCTTTTATCGCTTACTCTCTTCAAATTAATTGATATAAGAGGTGAAATATAGAAGTAACCAATCTAAAGAGGTTGGCCATGCATTCACATATTATACTATAAAAAAAACAATGAAATTCATACTTTTTATTTTGAAAGAAAAATAATTCAATCAATTCAGCAAATAGAAGGTACAATTGGACAGACGAAGAGTCAGTCCACATAAACTACATAACAGTGTCAAATGATAAGAGAAAATGTTCACACAGATTCAGCTATTTAATGAAAATTCTTTGTCTCAACTCCTACAATGCAGCTTTGGCAATCATGCAAATGAGATTCCAAATGTCTCTTTTTGTTCCTTTGCATCCATACAGCCCTCCAAATAATTAGCACATAATATCTCCACGCAAATAATATCTTGTTGCTATTTGATTCGAAATTCATACATTTTCATTAATCTAAAACACAATTCATTTTCTAAATACACCGTACCGTGACTCGTAACCATATAATTTCTTAAGATTTTTTAGTCTGAAATGGGAGAATGTATGATCAAAAGCCATGCAGATACATCATTTTAAATCTATTTGACTTGATTTTGTCCTTCCTATTGAGCCAGCCCATGTGTGTGAAGAAGGTCTTGATGAGGAGAATTCGATTGAAGGTAGGATGCTTGTTTCCTCATTAGCTATGATAACAAGTTTCTTCGAAGCCAAAGAAGCTAGCCGGATATATTATGTACTTGGAAACCCATTCAACGTGGGTTTCCTATTGTACCTAGCTAAGAGAGAGAGAGAGAGAGAGAGAGAGAGAGAGAGAGAGAGACTTCTTCCCATGGATGTAAGCTTGATAACAGCTGAAACACGTAAGTTGTTGTCTTTCCTTTGTGGTTGTGTACATGCACGGCAAATCTAATACACTTTCACTTCCTTCTTAGGTCTTATTTCTTGATGGGTGCAGGGAAGTGATATAACTCAATAGCAATTAGCTTAAGTTATTAGTTTTAGTCTGATTATCCCTAAACACAATGTGAGCTTTTCTATTTTGATTTGCTGTCTCAGTAAGATAATAAGCTCGTGGGATGGACCTGAGGATAGGGATCGATGGTTAGCCGGATCAATAGAATCACAAAATCTTTTGAGTGAGAGAGAGCAACTTGTGCTGGATGGACACCTTGTCATTCATTATGGTGAAGCAGAGGCAGTGAATGGGTGGTATGGTCTAAGGCTTATGATTCCTAAAGCTCGATGGCTTTGGGGGCAGGATATTTGTCAAGTCACTTCCAAGTCTTCTCATGTATGTGTGTGTGCATGCGCGTATGCAAGTGTATGTGGAATGTGAGGTCAACAAATTCTAGTTGCATCCACTGTTTCATTACTAAAAACTTGTTTACACTTGAAGTGGGGTGGCCATATAGACACTGAAATATAAAGCCTTCACAGTTTTTGTCAAGAAAAAAGAAAAAGAGCAAAGAAGATATCCACATTTACAACCAAGGGTCAAATGAGATAACTGGATGATTAGCTTGCCTATCATAATTGAGGGGTCTCGGATTTGAATCTCATGAGAGTTATTTTCCAGCTAGCCTAGCCCTTGCTTTAACTAATTGCAGACTTGCTTTTTGATTCAGAGATCAAATTGCGTCTTTATCGGAGAATTGCTTTCCAGCAATTGTTACTAGACTTTTATGTGTGCATGTGAAATTCATTTTTAATGAGTCTTTGATAATTGCAGGCATGCTCCTTGATTCAGAGATCAAATTATGTCTTTATCGAAGAAGTGATTTCCTGCAATGATGAAAGTATATATGAGACTTGTTGGATGTAAGAAGAGGAGGTGAGAGAATTCAAATATGAAAATGTAGGCTGTTTTTCTTTTGGAAAAAGGTTGGACTTGATGATGTGGAATAGTCCCATATTGAAGAGGTTTGAGTTTGTTGTAGGCTTTATAACCTACATGTAAACTCTTACACTTATTCCAAAGAACAAGGGGTTGGGATGACTACCACACACACACACGCGCCCGCCGTGTCGTGCCGGGTTCGGGTTCAGGTAATTGGCCCTTTAGGGCCATATCCAATTAAGACCCTGATCCTGTTGTTATCAGTTCTGGAACTCGACTGCCCTTTAGTTTCTAATATTGACCCTGATTCTGCTGCGGACATTATATGTCGTGGTTGCATATTGTTGGCTCTATCCAACACGTTGTTCGATGTATATTGTTCCTCGTCTACCACTACTAAATCCCTTTGGGATCAACTTGATAAAAAGTACAATATCGAAGACCAAGGTCTTGAGAAGTATTCGGTTGCTAAGTTTCTGAAATATTAGATGGTAGAGGGCAAGTCGGTCACTGAGCAGACATACAAGTTTCTATTGTTGCTCCACAGTTTGGTTGAAACTGATATGAAACTTCCTAAGAAGTTTCAGGGAATGACCATCGTGAAGAAATTTTTTAAGTCTTGGGTAGACTTTGGTATGTCTCTCAAGCATCGTAGAGGAAAAATCTCCTTGGATGATCTTATGGTAGCCATTGCCATTGAAGAAGAACATAGGAGCCAGAAACAGGTCATGATGCTAACTGAACAACCTAAGGTAAACATGATGACCAGATCTTTTAAGGGCAAGGGACAAAAACCAAAATCTGCAATGAAAACCCAGTTTAAACCTAAGGCCAAAATCTAGAAAAAGGCAAAGAACAAACAGTGTTGGAACTGTGGGTAGGTTGGGCACTGGGCTAAGGAATGTCCTTCCAAGAAAGCCAAAGCTCATGGGATCACAGATGGAATGCCTTAAGTCAATATGGTGACTGAGGTCATTGGGACCAGTAGTGGGTATGTTTATATTAACTCGCAAATCTATCACGTTTATGAGCCAACTGAGTGGCTGGTTGACACTGGGGCTAATATGCACGTTTGTGCTGATAAGTCTATCTTTGTCTCATACCAGATTGTTGCAGGCAGATCAGTGACTATGGGCAATTCAACGGTTGCAAAGGTGTTAGGGATTGGACACGTGGATCTGAAGTTTCCTTCAAGACGAGTTCTATCTTTACACAGAGTGCACCATGTGCCTGTAGTTAGAAAGAACATTATAAGTGGTTCATGTCTAGTTAGAGATGGTTATGAATTTAACTTTAAATGTAATAAAGTTATTATTTTATATTCTGGAACCTTTATTGGCAAGGGGTATTTAGATGATGGTTTGTTTAAACTTCGTGTTGAACATGTTTGTAGTGATAAATTAAAAAATGATGTTTCTTTTGATTCATTATCTAATGTTGCATATAACATAGAATCATCTAATTTATGACATAATAGATTAGGTCAAATGAATTTTAATTCTTTAAAATGCACGATGAACTTGAAAATGATTCCTGAGCATTCCATTGATAAAACTAAACAATGTGAAATTTGTATGCAAGCAAAATAATGTAAAAAAACTTTTTATATGATTGTTAGAGATTCTGAAATATTGGATCTGGTGCACACAGATATCTGTGAGTTTAATAAAGTGTTAACCAGAAATTATAAAAAAGTATTTTATCACTTTTATAGATGATGGGACTAAATATTATTATGTGTATCTGCTAAAATCAAAAGATGAAGCTTTTGATAAGTTTCTTATTTTTAAGAATGAAGCAGAAACACAAATTGGTAGAAAACTTAAAAGATTGAGGTTTGATAGAGGGGAAGAATATACCTCTAATAAACTCGATAAATATTGCAAATATGTTGGCATAGTACATGAGTTTACTGCTCCATATTCTTCTCAATCTAATGGAATTGCATAAAAGAAGAATAAAACCCTAACTGACATGATAAATGCTCTACTTGAGAGTTCTGGATTACATACCTATATGTGGGGGGATGCTCTGAATACAACTTGTCATATTCTGAATAGAGTTTCTCAGAAGCATAAGGACAGTAGCCCTTTTGAACTCTAAAGAAATAAAAAATCTAGCTTGAAATATCTTAAAGTGTGGGGGTGCCTTGCTAAGGTACTTGTACTAGAGCACAACAGAAAGAAGTTGGGTCCTAAAACCATAGATGTTGTCTTTTTGGGTTATGTAGAGAACAATTATACCTACAAGTTCTTAGTAATTAAGTCTGAGATATCTGGCATAGATGTGAACTCTATTGTTGAGCTTCGAGAAGCTACATTCTTTGAGGATGTATTTCTCATGAAAGTTTGTGTACCTCAAAATCTTTCTTCTTTAGATATACCTTTAACTTCTGGTTCCATTTCCGAACATGTGGAAAGGATGACCGATGTGGGGGTAGAATCATCTTGTTCCCATCCTAGACTCATTGAGTCTGAGAAAGTGGTTGAACCTAGAAGGAGCAAGAGGCCGCAGATTACCAAAGATTTGGGAAGTGATTTTATCACTTACTTTGTCGAGGATGGTCCTTCCACTTTCCAAGATACAATGACTTCACCTGAAGCAAGGCATTGGAAAGAAGCCATAAAGAGTAAAATAGACTTCATTGTCTCTAATGGCACTTGAAAATTGGTTGACCTCCCTCGTGGTAGTTCTACTATTGGGTGCAAATGGATCTTTAAGAAGTAGTTGAAACCAGATGGATTCATTGACAAGTACAAGGCAAGACCGGTTGCCAAGGGGTTCATACAAAATGAGAGAATAAATTATTTTGATACATATTCTCTGATTACCTGGATGACCATAATTAGGGTGCTTATTGCACTGACTTCCATTTATGATCTCTTGGTCCATCAAATGAATGTGACGATCACTTTCTTGTATGGCGATCTTGAAGATGAGATCTATATGGATCAATCTGAGGGTTATGTGGCTCCTGGTAATGAATATAAAGTTTGTAGACTTGTTAAGTCATTATATGAACTAAAACAAACCCCTAAACAATGACATGAGAAGATTGATAATATTATTTTATCATTTGACTTTGTTGTCAATGAATCTGATAAGTGTGTTTATTGCAAAGTTAAAAATGATGGTTGTATTATTTTATGTCTGTATGTAGATGATATTCTATTGTTTGGTTCCAACATGGAAATTGTGAATGAGACAAAGTTGTTTCTTAGTAGTAAGTTTGATATGAAGGATATAGGTGATACAAATGTGATCTTAGGCTTAAAGATGACTCGTTCAGCTGACTTGTTCAGCTGAGGGGATAACCATTTCTCAATCTCACTTTGTTGAGAAAGTACTTAAGAAATTTAACTATAACTAAGGAAGATCTGTAGTAACTCCATATGACCCTTTTATTCCTCTTCATAAGAATACGACCGGTGTTTCTGTGTCTCAATTAAGGTATTCCCATATTATTAAAAGTTTGATGTATCTTGCAAATTGTACAAGACCAGATATTTCGTTCTTTATGACAAAATTAAGTAGATACACAAGTTGTCTAAATCACACTTATTGGAAGGCATTAGACAGGGTACTTAGGTACCTAAAAGGAACCATTTCCTTGAGTTTGTATTACAAGAGATACAGTTGTAGTTCCTGAGGGATATAGTGATGTGAGATGGGTAGTCGTGAACTCTGGGAGTTTTGAAGTGACAGAGTATGTATTTACCTTGGGTAGCGGCGCAGTCGTCTGGAGATCAGTAAAGTAGACCATATTATCTTGGTCTACTTTTGAGGTTGAACTTTGTGCTTTAGATATCACAGGATTAGAAGCTGAATGGTTAAAGGGACTTCTTGAGAAACTTCCTTTAATGAGCAAACCAATTCCTGCAATATATGTGCATTGTGACAATATGACCACTATTCTAAATATTAAAAACACAAAATATAACCAAAAGCAGAGGAGATACATCCAAGTCAGAATAAAATCTGTAAGGAAACTGGTGTCTCAGTTAGTGGTTGCTATGGACTATGTTGGATCCAAAGAGAACACAGCTGATCCATTAACGAAAGGACTAGATAAGTCATTAGTCCTGAAATCTAGAGAGGGGGTGTGACTGAAACCCATCAGTAGTTCATCTACAGTAGCAACTCAACTTATCTAAGTGAAGATCCCACAAAGTAGGTTCAATGTGGTAATAACAAGTTGTAGGGTGAACTGGATAGCACCTTATTTATGGGATACTATGTATATGTGTTTGTTCCCTTGTTTACTCTGGAAAGGTGTTGTAGTTGCAAGTTAAGAAAGTGTTAAAACTCTGAATGGGTTCAAAGCCTTATAGGCGAGATGTTCGCAGTGCATCTCTGAAGAAGCCCACCTATGTGAGTGTGACTGTGTGGCCGCAGTTTAAAGAATTGGGTTATTTCTGAAGTCACTCATGAAACAGGATTCGGGCACATGACCTTTAACACGCCGCCCTTAAATATTACAACCAGAACCTTTATCATGTTGTTGCTAATGGAAACTCCTACACCAAAGGTTCAAGTTCAAGACGTCAGTTCACTTCGTTCCTGTGGAGGTAAAGTTAGTCAACTAAGGTAGTGGTTCAAACCGAAAGGTACCATTACTTAAAGCATGATATGTCCTGCTGCAGATTATCTCATCTTGCATCTTGGTTTCCTCTCATTTTCATTCTTTGAATTTGTGGGAGAATATTGGATGTAAGAAGAGGAGGTGAGAGAATTCAAATATGAAAACGTGGGTTGTTTTCTTTTTGGAAAAAGGTTGGACTTGATGATGTGGAATAGTCTCATATTGAAGAGGTTTGAGTTTGTTGTAGGCTTTATAACCTACATGTAAACTCTTACACTTGTTTCAAAGAACAAGGGGTTGGGATGACTACCACACACACACACACACACACGCACCTGCCCGCCGTGCCGGACTGGGCTGTGCTTGGGCTCAGGTTTGGGTAATTGGCCCTTTAGAGCCATATTCAATCAAGACCAATGTATCTTTTTGCCTCGATTTTCTATTTTTCCTTGGATTATATAAAAGAAAAGAGTCATGCCTTTTGGAACTGGTGACCCTTGGCTGAATCACACCCGTTCAGAACTGGTGACCCTTTGCAGGGTCACACCTGTTCAGATCTGGTAACTCTTTACAAGGAGTCATGTCTATTCGAAATGGGCAACTCTTCAAGAGTCATGTCCTTTCGAACAGATCTCTCCCACGTCTATAAAAACGTGGTTAGACAGGTTCCAAAGGGACGGATGTACACTTTATTCTCTCTCTCTCTCTCTCTCTCTCTCTCTCTCTCTCTCTCTCTCTCTCTCTCTCTTGCTTTGCTAAAATTAGGAAGTCTGCAGTTGTAGTTCCTGAGGTTATTTTCGAAGGGCGATCTACCATCGACGTGCACCGATCCAGATCGCTGAGGCTATTGTATTCTGGAGGAAGGATGTCGAACCCTGTTTGCACTGTATGTGGGAGTGAATCTTCTCTAAGGGGAGTACTTTCGTACGCCTTAGCCTATTACATAATCTAAACATGTTCCTGTTGTTTTGTTGTGTTCTATGCAACTGTTTCATGATTTGCTTTTGTCTAGATTTTGGTATGATGCGGAAATCGACATGCTATTCTTGTTTCGATCAACTGTTTATCATGATTTTCATGTTGATTTATTTCTTGATTTATATCATGCTGTTGATTATGAAACTGCGTGATCTGAAAAATGATCCAACAAGACTTTCGTGTGTGCATGTGAAAATCACTTTTAACTAATTCTTTGATAATTGTAGACTCATCACTTGATTCAGAGATCAAATTGTGTCTTTAATGGAGAATTGCTTTCCAACAATGATGAAAGTATGTGACTTGTGTGTGTGCATGCAAAATTAATTTTAATGAATCTTTGATACTTGATGAAATGTCAGATTAGCGATTATAAATGAGAAAGAAGACCGAATTTCCACTTTAAATTACAATAAAAAATCTAATAGAATAAAATGCCATGGTTGACTCATGCAATTATTTTTCATGAACCACCAAAAACCATTCTCAAAATCAGAGACCAGTCACGGTAGATAAGTTTGTTGTACTTACGATCGCTATCCCAATGGTGCAAACCCGTTGCCCATCCCATGCCCTCAGGGAGTTGCCAACCTGCTGTTAAGAAAAGGTGATGCAGGTGCAAAGAAGGTCCAAAATCACCAGGAGACCCTAATCTGAGTATGTTTGATTTAACTTCGATGGAGAATGGTAGGTATAATTCATAGGTGGACCCAGTTACGGATCGAGAACCAAATCGAGGTGAGAGCACTCTTTGAAGGTTTGTGCAAAGCACAAGAGGATGATGGAAGCTCGCCTATAACTTGTCGCCCTAGCCTACATTTCTTGGGGCCAAGAGAGTGGTCCAATTGAATATGATCCAAAAGCTCACATAAAGATCTAGATTTAGAGGTTTTTTATAAAAAGGTGATTTGAGAGAGAGAGAGAGGGATAATTCAGTTGTTGATGAGACTGATTGAATTTCTTAGATTTTTCTGAGTATTTCTCCTGAATTCTTTACGTCATTGAATTTTTAGTTGCTTTCTTATTATTTTATTTGCAAGTAGCCTAAATAATTCATAGTTGGATAGTTTTATCGTAAATTGAGCCCTCTCAATTTACATCAATTGATATTACAACTGAATTTCCTTATATTGTTTACGATGTTGGTGAGTGAAAGTGAAGAAAATATTAAAGAAATTGAGATGGAACTCAAAGATGCTCTAATGGAGCTATCGAAGAACATGGCATCATTGACGCAAATCTTTATTTGCCTTAGCAATAATATGGCATCCATAAACAGGAAGATGAATGATATTCAAGGTGATTAAAAGTCGATGAATCATTGATTTGAAGCAATAGAAGGATGAATTTAGGGCCTTGAATGATATATAGAAAAATGCCCCAACGAGGAGCTTACGCTTAAGGAGAACCCTTGTCAAGAGCTTGGTGACACCGGATCGATGATCGTAGGGCCGTTGTCGGGATGTAGCAGACAAGGAGGTCCAGCGAGCCATGACAAGGGGTTGTTGCTCACCCTGCCGCCAGGTGCGACGCCCAACGAGGTACACCACTTCCTCCAATTTTCACTAGCCCCTTCTTGTTCCCTCATGTTTTCTCCACACCTTCTCCTCTCATTTCCACCATCGTCATAGCCTAATGACTCCACCGACCTCGATCCCCTTAGTTTTTTCATGTTGGTGGGCACTGGCCAATGGGGCTCCTCCATAGTGGTGGAAATAAGCAGTGATGAAAGGACGTTAAATATCATGAGGGGGGGGGCAACGAGTCGCAGCCGCCACCCAACGGGTTTTTGCTGGATGGGGCAGGCTGATGGGGGCCACCCACTGGTGGCTTACCGCCCCATCACCTTGGTGTGCTCCCCACGATGTTGGTGCCCAACTCCCCAGCTTTGGTTTGAATTATACAATCCAAATCCAAACTAGACCTAATTAAACTCAAACAGAGCTCTAGATTTGATTCGAACTGGGTCAAGATCAGACCCATACATATTTTCGATTTGGATCGGGGTTAAACTAGACCTATCATCATCAAACTTTGATCCAATATTTGACCCAACCCATTTTGTGTCTAACAAATTAATATATTTCCAATCTGGGAGTGATCCAACTGGATCTTCCCCAAGCCTATTATCTTGGCCACCCAAACCCAGTTCCACCCCATAGATGAAACCAAGCCTGCATACAAACCCGTCCACATCAACCCTTTACCTACCCGCAACCACCCATTGGTCCCACAAACCCCCCTTACCTTAGCCTTCTCAAATCAACCCATACCCTACTTTTGGACCCAACTAGAACCAAGGTTTGTTTCACGGTGCTCGTGTGAGACCCATTTTATAGGGTGGTCACTAACTTTGGTATTAATGTGATTCCAATTCATAATTTAAATTAAGTAAAATAGATACTTGCATGCATTGTTTTACAAATAATATATATATATATATATATGTGTGTGTGTGTGTGTGTGTGTGTGTTCGCATGCATGGTTTTACGAATATAGTTATATATTTGCATATATTAAGGTTTAGGTGCTTCGTATTATGAAATACGTATGTTTGAAATTTAATATGCATGTTATAAAATGTAATTTGATTCGATGTTTCGAATACGCATGTTCTAGATTTTTGAGCGCATGCTTCGAGGTTCAATTTACGAACATATGAATATTATGAAATGCAATGTTATGATATGTTGTATGTTGAATGATGCATGTATGAAATGATTGAATTAGATTATGATAGAAATGAGATATGTGATAGTCTCTTTTGATATGAGATTGACTGATTGATCGAGCCTAGACAGGTGGCTTATGACCTTGTGTATAATCATTTGAATTTATATGTGTTGGTGCCCCAAAGTGTTACTCTTGTGATTTATATTGTCATAAAGTTCAATTTGTGATGTAATATATATTGAATGTATATATGCTTGTCATGAATTAGTGGCCATCAATCCTTTGAGTGGTCAACTGTGTTTATAAATGTATGACAATAGAATATACTGAGTAACTATTCTCAAGAGGAGGATCCTGTGAGGTTTTACATATCCAATATTGGATAGATCGACCAGAACGAGCCTGTGAGGATGTACAAGTTCAATACCAGTAGTCTGGCTAGGACCATTCTGTGAGTGTGTACTGGTCTAATAGTAGGTAGCTCGTCAATGATGAGCTTGTGATGATGTATGTTTGCAAGACCAAGTAATATGATGAAAAACTTATTTCAAGATGCGGTAAATCTCTGAAAGATTAAATAAGTTAATTATATTGATTGTGATGATCGAATGAGCTGGTTGAAATAGTCAATTGTTAATCGATGGATTTAGGTATACTACAATTGTTATAGCATGATTACATACTGAACTCGGATCGACTATAGATCATAGTATGATTGGAATGATTATGTTGATATATTAGGTGAATGACATATCACGCTGATAAACAAATATATTGACTTACTAGGTGAATGACACATCACACCTACTTAGTCATGTTGTTAATAAAAGCATTGTATTTTTTTAATTGACATATATTATGTATGTGTACCATGAATGATGTATATCAAGAATATCCGATTAAATAGATTATGTTATCATTAATGTGCTACATGTATTAGTTTTATACCCTCACCATGTGTTCTGGTGTAAACCTATCAGGCTTTCACGAGTCTAACCCATTTTATGGGCATACAATTGATTACAGGTGTAACATATTGAGACGACGTCAAGAGCTAATCCTTTTTCTTTCATGGGCACTCAATTGTGGATACATGTTATTAAAAACATTATTATTTATTGGGTTATAATATTTTGAATGAAAAAGGTTATGCACATTAAATTTAGTTTAATCATTATAATGTAGAATATAGCCCACATGAGGTTTTAAACCAAAGTTTAAAAATGTTTTCATTGATAATTATTTCAATAAAAGAATTTTTTAAATTTTTACATTTTTTACAAGTGGTTAAAAGTCACAAAGCATTACAGATGATAACAGAGCTAGATAAAAATATTGGCCCATGACACATACATCAACCAACATCGCTATGTAAGTATGTTTCAATTGAATTAATAGTTATTTTGTTGCAATGTGCAAATTAAAACCTTATCTGATATCTATAGACTAGATAATGCACGAGGCTAGTGTATGTTTGTCGATGATGCGAATGCGGTGGAGCAAGCTGGTGCACCTCAAGTTTCGTCTCAAGTATGAAAACTTGAGCGGGTCCGACGATGGCGACGATGATAGAGCAACAGGACACGCGTCAGGAGGCGGCAGTAGGGGAGTCGACTCCACGATAGGGAGGGTCGACCCCTCAGAGAGACAGAGAGAGGAGGGGCGGCTACGATGGTGGACACGGAAGGAAAATTCATGGGAGTTCGACTGGTGGGTGACTTTTGTTCACCAAAAGAGAACTGAGTGAAGGTGGCCACCGTGAACCACTCTCAGAGAGTGATAGAGTGTGATATGAAATAGAGAGAGGGTGAGAAACATTTTATCAAAAAGAGAGGGAGAGAAATAAGGGCTAAAACCATAGAAGGAAAACCATGAGTTGTAAAACAAGAGATGAAAAACATGGGTTGTAAAACAATGGGTGAAAACCATGGAGTTCGGGCTTTGGTTTTAGATTTGGTGAGACCCATTCAAGTCTTATAAAATCCAACCCATATATATTTATATATAATATTATATATATTATAATATATATAATATAATTTTTTTGGGTTTCGAATGGACCTATATCATTTTTACTTTAGTGAGATACATTTGGGGTCTCAAATGGATCTAAATTCCTACTTATTTTTTGTGAGATACATTTGGGTCTCAAATAGATCCAAAACATTATTTAGTATTAGCGAGATCCATTTGAGTCTCAAATGGATCCAAAATCTTGTTTACCTTTGGAAGATCTGTTTGGGTCTCTAATGGGTCCAAATCCTTAACACGACCTATTTGGGTGTCGGATGGATCTAGAATCTTCAATGTCCAATTTAAACCCCAATGCGGGTCTAAAACCAACCTGAACCTATTTGGGTTGATCCGAATCATTCGAATATTCAAATCTAGATAACTTAAGATCGAGTGAATCCAATATGCTTATTCAGACAGTTCAAACTTGCATCAGTATGGGTTGATCATCTTAGATCTCTACTGGGGTCTATATCCAAATACATTGTATAGAACCTCATAAATCCCAATTTAATTTACTAATTAATAGTAATTTACCATAAATAAGAATAACTCATTAAATATTATTGAAAATCAAACTCCAATTTAGTAGTACGTACCACCCCAAGACAGATGTTCAAATGGAGGTGGTCAATTACACGTTGGGTAATTTGTTACGGAGCTTGGGTGGTGACAATATCAAAACTTGGGATTTGGTTTTACCCCAAGCTGAGTTTGCTTATAACAACATGATGAATCGGTTCACTGGAAGGTCCCCATTTCAGATTTTTTACGGTCAGTCTCTCATTTATATGGTTCATTCAGCGTTGATGCCTCGTGTTGAAGAGCCTTTGCCGACGGCTCAAGATATTATTGATTACATGCAGGAAATCAATTCTCAAGTGAAACAAAATCTTGAAGAAAATTATTCCATCTATAAGTCTCGGGTTGACAAGAGTCATCGTGATGTTAGTTTTGTAGAGGATGAATTGGTCATGGTCTATTTATTTCCTAAGTGTTTTCTTGTTAGTACTTATAACAAGTTGAGTCTACAAAAATTTGATCCTTTTGTGTGCTAAAGTGTTTAGGGAACAATGCTTATGTTATTGAGCTGTCTAAAGATTGGCAAATCTCGCATATCTTCAATATTGCTGATATATATTCTTATCATGAACAAATGAATTCATCGGAGCCAAATTCTTTTCACTCAAGGGAGAATGATGCAGGTGCAGAGCAGGTCTAGGATTGCCCAAGGAACCTTGATCTGGGTATGCTTGATTCAAGTCCGATAGAGAATGGTAGGTGCAATTCACAGGTGGACCCAATTATGGATAGAGAACCCAACTGAGGTGAGAGTACTCTTTGGCGGGAGGATGATGGAGGTTCGCCTATAGCCCGTGGACCTAGCCTACCTTTTTTGGGGCCAAGAGAGTGGTCCAATCGGATCAGATGGGAAAGCTCACATGAATTCAGATCTAGAGAATTTTTATAAATAAGTGATTTGAGAGAGGGACAATTAAGTTGTTGATGAGACCTATTGAATTCTTTTACTTTACTTTTTTTAGTCTTTTTTTTAATTCTTTACGTTATTGAATTTTCAGTTGCTTTCTTATTATTTTATTCGCAAGTAACCTAAATAATTTGTAGTCGGGCGAGCCCATACTATATTTACATCAAAAGGTTTATCCCTTGCCTTCATTAATGCAAGAGCATACGCCCATGAAAATGGAGCAATTGACTTCGTGCATTTAGGAAATTGAACATGCTGCAAAAAGTTCTGTCAACAGCAAGATCTCCCCGCTAGGCTGGATGATGGTCTCTATTTTATTGATCTGTACTATTCTTTGGATTTAAAGGGGAAGAAACACAAAAATGCCATACAGTGCTGGTTTTCTGAAATTAGGGGTAAATTAAATTCAAAATTCCTGTTTTTTTTTTACAGAATATGAACTTGCTTTGGTTTCATATGATGCCAAATATACTGTTATGTAAGCATGAATTTGACGTGTTAAAAGAGAGGCTTGTTATGCCTTACACAAAGCCCGAATCAATCCTGGGCCCAAACTTCACAATCAATCAATCTGATCAAACCAAGTGGTGGGGTGCATTCACTAAGAATTTGTCATCTCGTTATCACCAAAGCATTGTTTTTTGTGGATCCATCACTTGCATGGTGTACCTAATTACAGTACACCCGCCCCGATCGCTGGGGTGGTAGCAGGCTTGGTGAGAAGGTCCCATGTTTGACTCCCACCCGGAGTTCAGATGACCCCACCAGGGGTCTACCTCGCAGAGACCAGGCCCATTAAGAGACCCGGTTATTGGCGAGGGTTCCTCATCATTAAAAAAAGTCCTATCTTTTATATGTTACGACTAGTGTTCAGAATTGACTTACCTCTCTCTCTCTCTCTCTCTCTCTCTCTCTCTCTCTCTCTCTCTCTCTCTCTCTCTATATATATATATATATATATATATATATATATATATATATATATATATATATATATATATATATATATATAGTGCTGAAATGGGTTTTTCATCCCTTGTTTTCGCATTCTTTACCTTGTAGATGTGTTCAGCATGGTTGATTTACTAAGAATCAAACACCTAAATTGTATTTTTTTATAAAAAATTATGTTTGTTCAGATTGGAAGATTTGCAAAGATTTACGGTCAAGCTTGGCTCATTCTTGTGGCAAGCCAAGCTGAGTTCGAGTTCGAGTTCAAGTTCAAGTTAAACTACAGGAGTTTGAGATGGTTTGTTTATAGAAAAATTACATTGTTTTGGAGCTGAAAGAAATAGGATTACAAAAAAAATATATGTGCATATACAAGTTGACCCAGCTGAGCACCTATTATTCATATTTAGCTCGCTGGGCCTATTTTTACGAATTTGAACAAACTTTCTACTCTTTATGAGCCGAATATGAGCCAAACCAGGAGCAGCTAGGCTTGTTTCTCAGCCCTACACACATTGATATACTGTAAATATCTTTTTGGCGTACAGTGTGAATCTTATCAAGGTCTTCCTAACTCCAGCTTGCTTTTGAAAAAAAAAAAACTCAAGAATGACATGGTGCAGCAAACGTGTCTTTCATAGATCAAATTCTTTGACAATGGAGCACCTACATTTCTTGTACGATATTGGTTAATTTGCTTTAGCATTTGCACATAAGGATGGCAGATGGGGACGACTATTTTGAGACAGTGATGAAGGGCAAAATTTTGAGAACTTGCATAACCAATGTTGTCAAAATCGTATCGGCCGAACAGTTTGGCCAACATTTCAGGTGAATTCGTTGATACTAATTCTCAAGTGACACATGTTAAAATCATTAAAATAATATTAAAAAAATTGAACATTTTTTTACATTTATTAAAAATAACCAATTCAGGTTAGTGTCGTGTCGAATTTTTATGCGATACGATACGATACGGATAAGATATGATACGAATCGACCGATTCAGGCTCACCGATACTGACAACATTGTTGCAAACGACTGGGCTCCTCTTACGTCTCTTACAAATCTAGAGTCAAAGTGAATAGTGGTTGGTGCATTTTCAACTTTCCTAAAATTTCACCGTAGAAATGAAGACGAGAAAAAGTGAGAGAGCATGACTCACTTATATCTCACAAAAGTGGAGTGGGAGACAGCTTATCATGCATGTGATAAGGACATGGAATAGCGACAAAACCTACTCCTCCTCCTGATAAGTCGTATCAGAGTGCCATATGTACACGTCCTTCTCATAATCCACACCCCTGCTTTTTGTTACCACCTCCACAGTCTTTCCACGTTGTTCAAGTTTCTTGTGACATCTTTTCTTATTAAAAGTGATGTGATGTGTTGGTCCTCATATTCCTTTTTACTCTTTTTGGTTGATGATAATGCCCATTTATTCATCGTGGTGAGTTGTGTGGCGTCAGATCAAACCCCACTGGCATACAGGTGTTTTTATAGCTTTGGGAGGTGGGCCTAGTGGTCGTGGGGCTCCACCTGGGGTCAGTGGCGGATCCAGGCCTCTGATTAAGAGGGGGGGGGGGTTAGCTTAGGGGGTATGAATTTGCTTTATATATATATATATATATATATATATATATATATATATATATATATATATATATATATATATATATATATATAAGAAAATGGGTTGGTGCTAAACCAATTAAACTGCATGCTAAATGGTTTTTTTTGGGCTTCTCCTATGCTTTTTATGTGGTTCGCCTCATAAAATGTGTTGCATAGATTTAATAAGAATCCACACATGGATCATGTGTTTTCAATGAAAAAAATGATGTTTGGAGCCTCAAAATTTACAAAGATTTTGGACAGTTGATTTTTTGAACTTTATAAAAACCCACCAATGTGTTGGAATCAAATGCTTCAAGAGTTGATCCCTCTAAAATAAAGTACCACATAGATCACATCTGTACTATCAGAATTTAAAATAAAATGAAAAAAGCCCAAAAGATCCATTTAGCATGCCAAATTAGTTTAGCACGGATCCATTAATATATATATATATATATATATATATATATATATATATATATATATATATATATATATATATATATATATATATATATATATATATCAGGAATCACATGAAGGGCTCCTTATATTTCAAAACTTTACATATTATGAATGCAATATGCAAACTCTACTTATCATAGTATAAACCAAGCAAATTTTCAAAACTTTAGGAGGGGCTTCACGCCCCTCTTGGCCTCCGGTGGATCCGCCCTTGCCTGGGTTTTCTTTGCTTCGGTGAGGGTTACAACTTACTTGTCTTAAAAAAAAAAAAAATCTGTATGGAATAGCACAGTAAGAGATATTACTCTTCGCTAAAGTCCTCTTAAAAGAGTATGGGAATTGCATGTTTTCCCTTGATAGCAGGGAAAAGGGATTGTGCAACAAAAGTTCTCAAGAGCGTCTTCAAAAAAGTTTCTGTATGGAATAGCACAGTAGGAGCTTCGCTAAAGTCCTCATAAGATAGTATTGGAATTTCATGTTTTCCCTTAAATAGCAGGGAAAAGCGATTGTGCAACAAAAGTTCTCAACACCCACCAAACACGAAACAACAAAACAGGTTACTTTAAATGCAGGCATAGACTTACAAGAGTGCTAATGTCATCCACGCCTTTTAAGGTTGCTGGAGGTAGTCTCCCACTTATGATGAAAATCTGAGAAATGAAGGGCATGTTTGCAATGCACTGTGATTCTTGGATCTTATGACTGGAAATCACAATCACTACACTTTATTACACTTTATGAAGGTTAGTGAAAGTAAATTGTGATTGCTAGCTGTGATTGTGATTGTTTTTGCCTTTGAATCTTGTGAATCTAGATCAGGTTGACCTTGTAATTCACAATCACGATTTTTATTTTCTGAGTGGTGACCAAAACAAATATGCCGTAAATTGTTGTTTGTTTATTATATATGCCTAAAGCTCAATGTTTTTGAAAAGGTTTTGGATCTTAGGCTTGCTTGCTCATTTAAAATGTGTAAATGATTATACATATATATATACCACTTTTTTGACATACCACCAACCTACCAAGCTTTTAAAAGGCTGTTTTTTATGTGTTTTATTAAATCTAATCATACAAATATATTCTACATACTTGTTTTTACAAGAATCAACTCTTAGGCCTTGTTTGTTTCGTTCTCACTTAAAGAAAAGACTTCACATGGAAATGGGTACTGATTTCTAAAAAGTATTGCCAGCTTAGCCATGTGAGTTTTCCATGTAAAGGCTTTCACGAGAGGAAGGTATGAATAAATTTACTATAAAAAATGGTTGGTGGTGGGAAGAACTAGCGCTCACTTGCACCAGCATGACACTTTCACTTTCTCACTCATGATGTTTTGATTTTTATTTCATTCGCGGTGGGAAAGAGGCTTGGATAGGTTCTTATAAGGTTTAAAAACCATATGGTCTAATTTTTTTTTATAAATATTCAAGGTTTAAAAATTTATTTTTTTAATAAAAATGATCCAAGTATCATTTTCTAGCAAATAGATCAGCCCCAACACATTTGCAAGACCAATTTAAAAAAAAAAAAAACAACCTAAAACACTCATTCGCTAGCGGCAGGCAGAGAGTATTCAACCAAAAAGAATGTCCAAAATATTCAATCAATGATGATTAGACTGCTCTCGTCCAATATTTGATTGTTTCATTGAGTTCTTTATAATTTATTTAGTAAGAAATATGTTTTGCACAGTATCTAGACATGTTTTTTAAAATATGAAAAATCAATGGTTCACGATGCATTTAAAAACTTTACAGTATAATACAAATTATTGTGGGCTATCATATTTTAGTTCTTTAAAGAACATGTAAATATTAAAAAATCATATCTTAAAACCTGTTGCTTACTAAATAAATGATAAAAATCCAATATTTGGAGTCTGATCAATAAAAAACAGGAAAAGAACATCGTGGGATCATTGGTTGCAAATTTTGAATATATATATATATAGAGAGAGAGATATATATATATATAGAGAGAGAGAGAGATTAGTTTGCCTCGCTGAACTTATATTGTCAAAAACATGGAAAAAGCTGTTACTTCCATTGAGGAAACAATAAATCATTGGAGAATACAGACCATAACCGACACCAAGTTGGGATCAAAATCGAAGAAGATGTGTGGTGAAAAGAAAAGTATATTTAATAATCATTAATCTCTTAGTTAAGAATGAAGTAATTATGCCAACGACAAGAAAAGCAGCTTGACAGTGAAAATGAAATCTCTCTCCAAAAAAAACAATGAAAATGAAATAAAGCGTGTTTGGATTGAACTTTGCACAAAATAGGGGTAATTTTCAAATGACCACCAAACTTTTTCCTTTAACTAATATAACCGACAGAGTATTTTACTTTTTTGATGTCCACCAGAGTATAGTTTTATATCTGGTAGGGGTCTGCCTAACCCCAGCTTGCTTTTAAAAAAAAAAAAAAGTTATTTTCCTGATTAGGATCAATATGGTTTCTTTATGATTACGATATCTTTGGTAATCCAGCTGAGGCATAACGTCTCTCATCGGTTCATTTGATGAATCAATAACGTACGTGAGACTTAATTATCCAGGGTGTTGGATCTGGATCGTAAGTGAGTCTCATCCATGGTGTTGGATCTGGATAGGATAATAAGTCGTTCCTGGTTTGCCTTCTGATTTGAATCTAAAACATATATCCAAACCGTTAGATGCGTTTAATCATGATGCCTTTTTGTAAGACTGTTTTTTGTCAGCCGTTTTCTCTCTAAGTATCGATGCAACCCGTTCAGATTGGGAACAGCTAAATACATAGAGGGGTTGGACCCCATCGGATCCAGAAACAGCCAAAAAATTTCAAAACCTCCATCATGGATACGACCCAATAGAATCCTTATTAGGAGGCAAACTTAACATTGAAACTATTCAGTCTAAGGCATGTTGGATAACAAGTTGATCATTACAATGACATCTGACGGCTTCCATGTGCTTTGTCATCCAAGGCATTGCAAGGTACTTGGTCCAATCACTGAATTCCATGCATCCATTAGCTTGGGAGGGGGTCCCATAAATGGAAACCAGAGAGAGAGGTAACCATTTCCCACCTGGGGGTGTAAACGGGTCCGGTTTGGTTTGGATCCAGGTGAAACCAAACCTGACCCCAACTTTCGGGTATGGTATTGGGCCCCGCCCCAGTTTAATCGAACCACCGTAAGAGTAACCATACACGGACCCAATAAGAACTACATGAACCAGACCTAGGACATATCCGGTAAAATAATATTTTTTATCATTTTTACATTAAAAATTTATGGGTCTTAATCGAAACTCGGGTCGGGGTCGGGTCTGGTATAAAATTTCACAAACTATACCCGGATTCATGTATTAATTGGACCTTCGGTTCTGAACCCAGGTCTTAATCGGGTCATCTTATTTATCACCTTACCTGGACCCTATAGGGTTTGGTATGGGTCGGGTCTGGGTAAACCCGACCCGTTGTCATCCCTATTTCCACCCATAAGTTCAGATAAGGGATATTTAGTACATAAAGCCGAACAAGTTTCATAAAATGCCAAAACATGATTCAATTTCTGATGCTCCATATATATATATACAGTTTTGACATTGGTAACACAAAGTATACTCAATAAGGCTTCATGGGGGCGCCCAGAGTTTTACCCTGCCATGCCAGGACGGCAACCATAGTTACGGCAGGCTAAGACTAGCGCTACCAAATCTCTAGTCCTGGACATGGTTTCTCCATCTAATAAACCAATACTTTCGGTTTTGGTAAATCTTAGAGAGAGAGAGAGAGTTGTAGCATACTTAGAGAGAGAGAGAGAGAGTTGTAGTATATTCAATAGGATTTGATTGCTAAAACTTAGAGAGAGAGAGAATTTTAGTATATTCAATAGGATTTGTTCTCTAAAACTTAGAGAGAGAGAGAGAGTTGCAGTATATTCAATAGGATTTGATTGCTAAAGCTGAGAGAGAGAGAGAGTTGTAGCATACTTCCGGTTTTGGTAGATCATCAATAGCTTGAACCAACCCTTAGAACGTGTTCAAGATGGACCACTTACCATACTCTCTTTGGATCAAATCCTCATATGGTAATGTCAATGTGAAGGACTGTTTGTATTTGTAAAAATGAGTGCAATAGACAATATACTGATAATTTGCATCTAGATATTTTTGAAAACATTTTTGAAGCTGGTATGTAGAATCTACTCATCATGCAGATTCGTTTAATTGTTGCTCCTATTTCTTTTTTGTTTATTATTATTATCATTTATTATATTTTTCTTCTTGTTGTTACCTCAAGTGTAATGACACCCACCCAAGTTTGAACCCTCTCTAAGATTTGGCACACCTTGTGGTCTACTATGGATTCACCAGAAATACCTGGATTGGATCTAACTTGCAGCTGACCTGACTTACTTGTCTGCCCAGATACACACCGATCAGCCAGGGGCACACTTGGGCCAACCCGATCCGTAACAGGAGACACTATAAACAACCTAGCTCAAGCGCCCAAAAGTATGATCCTAGTCCATCCGCTGGACGCTGACCAGTTTCACCAACTCTTTGACTGGATCTGATTTCCCCACAAAAGTCCCTATAGTGAATATTTATAGGAGGAATATGAAAACCCTAAATCTAATTTGGAACCAAGATAGATCCAATAAAATACACACACATCCTAAAAACTCAAATAAAAATGGATCAAAATGGATCTTAGACCCAGATACATCCTACTCTTGCCCTACATCAAGAAACTACACCCAGAGCATTTAAGGACATTCATAGAGGTGTTAAAGGCGCCTCTATGATAAGGAAGCCTCATATGATTGCCTCATTCACTTGTTTCTAGTTATCCTTCTTCTTAAGTGCGCATTAAACCCAAATGAAAAAGAAAATTCAATCTATTTGTAGTGTTAAAAAGAGAATAATAGAAATGATAAATGTAATGTAATTTTGGGCATTACTTATATATTAGAGAGAGGGTGGTGTATGTTCACCCCCAATGATTCACTGAATCCCACGTCTGTGTTCGGGGGTCCCAAAAAGCACCACGTATATAAGCACATGGGGCTCGTATTCTCGTGTATGTTGACATCACTCAAGCGTTGGAGTCTGGTTCGGTTGCAAAGAGTTAAGTACCCTTTCTTGCTATTCTTGCCATAAAACGACGGTTTGAGAAAATAACAAAAATGTCCTTTATTCAAAAAATGAAAACAAATGGTTCAAAAAAGGACAAACATGTCCATCCAGAAAGTCGAGGATGATGTTGACTCTTCAAAGTCTACACAGCGAAACGAACCTTAGTCGACGATTCGATGGTGATCCGGTGAAACGATGGTGAGCCGACGATTCGATGGTCATCCGGCAAAACGAACCTGAGTCATCAAAAATGTCTGTTTGAACTTTTCATCGTCTTCTTTTTCTTCTTCCTTCTCTGTAAAACACTGTAAAACCCTCTCTCTCTCTCTAGAGAAGAAATCAAGGGAGGCAAAGAGTTCCCTCTGGAGAAGACCATGAACATCAACCCTCTCACTCTCTCCCTTCTCTTTCTACTTTTGTGCACATCCAGCAGACGATCTTACATTGCTCCATCAAATACCGACTGACCTGCACACTGAATGTAGCATCGTTCAACTTGATGAGTTGTGGAGCCTGATTCATAGTTTTTGCCCTTACAAGAGGGGGTTTGGGGGCTCCTCCCAGCGTGGGTAGCATCATTCAACTTGATGAGTTATGGAGTCTGATTTAGAGTTTTTGCTCTTACAAGAGGGGGGTCCGGAGGCTCCCCCCCCCCCCGGTGCGGGTTCCGTTGCGCGGTCAGCGGGCGGGGGTCCGGATAACACTATAAATCGTTGTGGGGCTCGTTGAAGACCCGAAAACGCTACAAATCTTTGTAGGAAGGCACGATAATACTATAAATCACTGTTAAAAGATCGGACTACACTATAAATCGTTGTGGGGCTCGTTGGAGACCCGACAACACTAAAAATCATTGTAGTAGAGTCATTAAAAAAATCGTGGGAAAGAAACAGAAAAAGAAAATTAAAAAAATCGTGGGAAGGGGTGTTACGAAAACCTCGAGCAAGAAACAACTGAAGGAAACATGAGCCCCACGATTAAACAAAACGCTTTATTGCTCTTTTTCGATAGTTAAAAGAGGAAAAGAAAATAAAAAAATTATACAATGCCCCAAAAAAAATTGGTTCGGAGTGTTGCTTCCGGACCCCCCTCCTGTAAGGGAAAAAACTCTAAATCAAGCTCCACAACTCATCAAGTTGAATGATGCTACGCACGTTAGGAGGAGCCCCCAAACCCCCTCCTGTAAGGGCAAAAACTATGAATCAGGCTCCACAACTTATCAAGTTGGATGATGCTACCCACGCTGGGAGGAGCCCCCAAACCCCCCTTCTGTAAGGGCAAAAACTCGGAATCAGGCTCCACAACTCATTAAGTTGAATGATGCTATCCACGCTGGGAGAAGCCTACAAACCCCCTCCTGTAAGGGCAAAAACTCTGAATCAGGCTCCACAACTCATCAAGTTGAATGAAGCTATCCACGCTGGGAGGAGCCCCCAAACCCTCCTCCTGTAAGGGCAAAAACTCTGAATCAAACTCCACAACTCATCAAGTTGAATGATGCTACCCACGCTGGGAGGAGCCCTCAGACCCTCCTTCTGTAAGGGTAAAAACTCTGAATCAGGCTCCACAGCAGTCAATGTTCAGGTCAGTCGGTGCTTGATGGAGCAATGTAGGATCTTCTGCTGGATGTGCACAGAAGTAGAAAGAGAAGGGAGAGAGAGAGTGAGAGGGTTGATGTTCATGGCCTCCTCCAGAGGAGATTTCTTTCCCGGATAATCCTGCAGTGCAGAGATTGGGTCTTAAATAATCATCTTCGGGGCACTTAAGTCTTTACAATCACTTCTTTTCTAAAATCGTCATTTTTTTTTGCACTAATGGAGGAGAGGGTACTTAAGTCTTTGCAATCGCATCAAAATCCAATGCTAATTAATGTTGACAAACATGGGGATACGAGACGCACATGCTTAAATATGTGGTGCTTTTTGGGACCCCCGAGCATGAGATGCCCTGTTCGGGGGGGGGACATATAACCTGCTTCGTATATTAGAGGTTGCTTAAGGGGTATTAAATTGTAAAAAACAAAAGGTGTGGTCCATATATTTTTTATATTTACACGGAGAAACCGCTCTTAGTCTCAAAGCCCTAGTCACGTTGGCTCTGCCTGCTGTACTTATAATCACTGCCCTGACAGCGTAAAACTCAGTAGGCTTACTACCCCTTCCCCCAGAGAGGCGCCACGACACGGTTCCTACTTGTTAGGGAAGAAGGGAAAAAATCCAAAACATTAAATAATCAATTAAATGCAATTTTTTTCTAGATTTTATTCATTAATTCTTAATATTTTGCACTTTTAATCTATTTGTTGTAATATGAGATGTACTTTTTAATTTAATTTTTCATGTTCAAACCAATTATATTTTTCTTGACCACAAAGCCAAGCCTACAATCTTATTAGTGAAGTACCATTTTAATATATATATATATATATATATATATATATATATATATATATATATATATATATATATATATATATATTGCGTGTGTGCTTATTTATTTAACTTATGCCTTGATATATATTGAGGCCTCCAGGCTTACGTTTCACTCGAAATTTTCAAAAACTCCTCAATACAACTCCTTTATAAAGCTTGACTACACCAAATATGGAGTAAAATGAAAACCTAATCCAGATGATAAGATGGTATTCATATAAACACAGCAAAAACATATTGATCTTCATTGTTTAAATGCAAAATAAAAATGAGATGATAAAAATGACAATGCATCTACTTGGTAATGTGGGTGCCTTAGATACCTCCTCTTTCTTGCTTAAAAAAAAAAAGTTGGCCCAACCCTAGATCTTGATGTCAACAGTGCTTTTTCTATGTGAGAATTGTCATCGGCGAGACATTTTGTTGTCATTTATTCTTAAAGACGTGATCTCAGTAGATGATATACTGCTTTTTCAAAAAGTCGGTCTTACTTGCCTGTGGGTATTTTCACCGGTTCAAAGGACCAAATGACTAAGGGCCTGTTTGCATGACACAGGAAAAGGCCCCTTTACGGTGGAGAAGGATTCGCTTTCTATGGGCCCACATCATGGATTTCTGATGCATGCAAACACGAGAACGCTGAAAATTCCCCACCTACCACTTGCTTTCCACGTTGCTGCCCAAGTAAAGTAGGATCCCCTGCCGAACTTTTTTTCTGATGTAACACTGTCCGTGTTTTTTCATGCACAAAGAGTTTTCCAGAAACACAAACCCTTAAATGCTTAATTTTAAGCCCACATGGGTAGGGATGGCAGTGGACCTCGGGAAAATGGGTTTAGCTCCACCTTGTCTCATTTGGACCCCAGATGGAGGACATGAAACGGGGATGGAGGTTAAAATCAAAACCCATGTGGGAATGGAGGCAGGGATGGACTTACATTTTCCATCATCTTACCGCTCCCTGTTGTCGATCCCTGTTAGTAAATAGTAAAATAACTAAAATACATTTAGTTAGGGATGAAAGTGGATCGGGGAGAAACGAATCCCTGGCATGACTTGCCCCGTTTGAACCGGAGATGAAGGACATGAAACGGGGATGGAAGTTAAAATCAAAACCTGTGCAGAAATGAAGGTGGGGATGGAGGGCTGAATTTTGAGACGGGACGGGGATGGAGACCTTGTTTCCCGCCTCCACCCTGCTCCACTGCCATCCCTACACATGAGTTCTGCTTAGAGTTACCCTGCTCCACTGCCATCCCTACACATGAGTTCTGCTTAGAGTTACCGAAAGCTTCTTAGATAAGTGAGAAGCTCGTTTCCTGAAAACTCACTTCAAAAGTGTGATACTTCTTACTTTTAAACCTTTAAGAGAATCTTGATTCTTCCACGGTTCTCATATACTTTTAACATGTTTTATCTATTCTTTTTATATGTTCTCTCGCTCTACTTTTCATATTTTTTGTGTTTTTTTCTCACTCTTCTCACTCACTTCCATGTGCTTTTTTAAATTAACAATCATCATTTTTAAATTTTGTTAAAAATTTAATTCTTACACTAAAAATCATAATATTTAAGAATAATTACTTTTATTTTAGTTTTTATTTGCATTCTATTTCGATTTTCATTCAATTCTTATATTTTTTTATTTCTCGCTTTCTGCTTGTTATATATTTTAAAATGCATCATTTCTCGCTTTCGCTTCTTGTATTGTTTCTTGCTTTCGCTTCTTAATCTGACAACCTTGGTTCTTCTCACCTGACTCGACAGCGACTAAATTACTTGAAGTTTATGGAAGATTGTGAGTTTGAAACCTGAGCCAGTGAATCCCGTGCATAAGCGGAAGCTAATGGGAAACATTCCTTATTGGGCAGAAAAGAGTAGAGTTCTACATTGGGAAACCAGGTTTTGGGCATCATCCATAGATCTTTAAAAAATCATTAGGATAATTCCAGTGATGCACCTAATCAGTCAGCTAATGCATACCATACTCTACTCATGCCCACACAAATCAAGTCAAGTGGGCAGGTATAATGCAGAGCCAGGATCAGGTGGCACACTTTGAGTGTGCCTCTGCACTTGACTGCCCTTCATCTTTGACTCACAGTTGTGGGGCTCAAAAGCAGATGAAGGGAAGCCAGATGCAGAGGCACATTCAAAGTGTGCCATGTGATGGCACCTTATCCTGGCTCCTTAATGCATACGATACTCATTTTTACACAAATCAAGTCAAGTAGGCAGGATATTATTTCTTGATCGGTCAGTAGAGTGCAAGATTAAGCCTAAATATCACAAGGCATTCTAATCAAACTCTACTCCCCTACTTATTTAAGATCATGTTAGAGAATTAGGGGTGTAACTGGCTCGGTATACGAACCCATTATATCTGACCTGGACCGATAATTGGTGAATCCATGGGTTCGGGTCAGGTACAAATATAGACCCATGAGGTAGGGTCTTTTGTATTGTAAATGAACTCAAACCTCAATGGACCCGACCCAATTATGTACCCGAACCCAAATGGTTCTTCAAATTTAATTTAAAACTGAACCTGACCCGATTATGTACCTGAACTGACCCGTACCCCGAACCCGCTTTGCATCTGATCTATTTGAAAGTTTCTTAGTGGTAAATATTATATCTTCAATTAAACATTTAAAGATGTTGATAAACTTAAAATTAGTATGCACTGCATTTTAGTAATCTAAACTTTAATTTATTTTTTCATATTCCTATTGCCCTTTTGTCATAAAAATTAGCAGATTGAAGTTAATCCCAGGATAATACTCGAGAACTCATTGAATTTGATATATTCATTAAGTGAAGACAATTAATGTAGATCACTTATATGCGGTCCGATTTGGTATAAACAACGTAGGAAAATAGGAATGATTTAGGGGTGAGTAGAACTAGAGTAGCTTCAATGAGCCTTCCAAACATCCAGTTTTTGACTTGTTGAAATGCTTCGAAAAAAGTAAAAGGCTCTAAAAATTGTTGTCAACCACAAGGGTCGCTGCCTAAAGGGGGGTTGGCCTAGTGGGATGGGGCCTTGGATGTTAGACGGGCAGTCAAGGTTCGATTTTCATGGGCGTCGCTCCTCTGTGCAAGCTAGCTAATGTGTAGCATAGGCCCTGGGGCAGGGGTCCTAGCTTTGGAGGTTTATTCTGCCATCAAGACGACCGTCGGTATGGCAAGCTGAGCTAGCACGACCAGGTCTTCGTGCTGGGTGCGATTTCTTCGGGTTATAAATAAAATAAAAAAAACCACAGGAGTTTTTCGACGCAGCCAGCAGGGTGGTTGCAAAGGTGTCAGGTCAAACTCAATTGGCACACGGGTGTGTCCCTAGCTTTCTAAGGCGGGCCACGTAGGGATGAAAGGTTGTGGGCCTCACCCGGGGTTTGCCTAGCTGGGGCTCGGGTCCATTAAGAGACCCGGTTCTCGACCCGAATTCTCCATCATCAACAAAAATTAGTAATAATTCCCAACTTTAAACAGCTCTTAGTGGGCTGTGTCATATCAAGAATACTTAAGGTTTTATAAAAAAATCTCAAGTTTGGCCAATTCTGACGGTACATGCCAGGAAATCCATATTGCCCATCATCAAAGCGATACAGAAAAAAAAAAACTTTAGTTTAGTCCAAGTCCCTTTCAGTGCTATTGCTCTAGTGATGAAATCTGGTTCAGGTCTGTGTAACAAATGTCATGATGTTTTCAAGAATATCGTAAGAAAAATATGATATTTTTGCCAACCATTTCAAATGGCCAAATTATCACAATAGTCTCAAAATATCACAATCTTTCTGTTTTTTCTAAATGTTGTGATTTATCATGATATTCATGTTTTTAAAGCAATACTGAGGGATAAAAATGCAATTATACTTTTTTTAAACAGATTTTATGTTGTTCTTTTTCAAATAAAATTTTTCATTTTTTAAATATATTTTTCTGATAATTAAAAGCACAAGAATACCATAAACTTCAATTTCTCATGGAAAATTAATGGACATTTTAGTTGCTGTTTTTTTCGTTTCTCACTATAGTTCAGCCATCAACCTGAACAAATTTTAAATTAAACCAGCTGCAAGCAGTTCAGATGGCAAGTTAGAACCTCAAACGATTTAGCGAAGGTCCGGTTTTGACGATGTTGGTGCGAAAACAAAAGGGTGCATTTTTTAATTTTACTCGGCGAAACCACCCCAAGATCATAGACCTAGTCGTGCTGGCTCTGGCTGTCATACTTATGGTCGCTGTTCTGCCATTGTAAAACTGCAAAGGCTTACCCCTCGCCCCCGGGGAGTCACCACAAAAGGGTGTATTTGAACACTTTGTAATCCAAACATTCACTTAATTATACATAAAGATGAGACTTTTTTTTTATAAAAATGGTTCTTATTTATGTTTGTAAACAACATATAAAAACACATCCAAGTAGGGTGTAGACACGACATCTGTGTATTTAATCCAATGTAGCTCTTACAGCAAAAATGGAGACAACAAAAGTTAATATCTAGCTGTCCAATTGATGCATCTGAATGGTATTTAAATCCCTCTTAAGGACTTTAGTCTTTCCCTTTTTTGAGAGCGTGAGCTCTCAGATTCGCACACTTCCCTGTGTCCTAACTGTCCCACCATAGACAGTCTCATTTCAGTTCGAGGTCGAACCACCAATCATTTTCTCACAAAAGGCAATTTCAAAAGCTAATTTAGTCTCAGCAATGAGACGTCCAAAATCAACCCATTTTCAGGCTTTAGGGACCCCATTTTCCTTCCTTTTGCAAAACCCCACAAAGATGCGCAGATCTTTGTATTTCAAATGGTTAAAGAGATGGTCCTGATATGCATATCTCTAATCATCGGAGCCTAGCGGTCTGATTGATGCATTTAAATGGTAATTATAAATAAAGACAGATTCTCTATTTTATAAAAATTGTTCATATAAATTGTAAATGATAAATAAAAACACATCCAAATAGGGCCTAAACAAGATGTCTGTGTATTAAATATCTAACATAGGTCTTGCGCCGAAAATGGATATACATCAAATCCTGGAAAATAAAGATCTGGGATTCATATGTCTGTAGAGATGCGCAGATCTTTGTATTTCAAATGGTTGAGGGGTCGATCCTTAGATATGCATAACCCCAGGTTACTTATCAAAAAGAAAAAAAAAACTAACAATTGTATCCTAGCCATCCAATTGGTGCATCTGCATGGGAAGGTTATTTCACATCTCTGGAAAGAATGTGGACTAAACTAATCTTAGCCGTTACTTGGTCGGCAAGGATAGAATGTAAGATGAATCCCATCATCATGTCAGATGATGCAATCCCATCTCCTGAGAGCCCCAAACTATCTTGGGTACAGAAGACCTATAAGAAAAGTTGGCACAGAAACCGGAAAGCGACACATTCCGACGGTAGACGGCCGGTGAGATTGAAACGTATATTGGTAAGTAACATCCATCAATGTAATAACTGTCTAACCCAAGAGACGTGAAGCATTCAACAACGAGAGAATGCTTTCCTCGTGAACCCCAAATCCTAAACTACCAAACATTTCCTAAGATGGCACTTCCGCAAGGAGCTCCGGCGGAGGGCCACCGGGATTTTGCCATTTTCCGGCTGCAGGGAAACCAAGAAAACGTGATTGCTTAACGCAATGCAGGAAGGAACCCGTCTTGGTCAGAGGGAACCCATACACACACTGGTTGAGAAACAGACCATTCTTGTGCTTAACAGAGAAAGGATATCATTCCATCTCATCATTTTGATGACTCTGGATCCTTTGAACAGTTTTCAAGTTCCAACAAAACCAACTTTGGAAGAAGTAATTATTTTAATCTTTAAGAAAAAAATGAAAAGATAAAAAAAAAAACTTGGCTGCTTTTTTTTCTTCTCTTTTTGAGTTAAAGAAAATGAAGGTTTACTGCTTTAAAAGCTGTTAAATCTTTTTTTTAAAATTGGTTGAAGAGTTTGGTAATGAACATGGACATCTATTTTCTTTCCAACAAAAGAAAAAAAGGAAAATCCCAATTCCCAAAATGCTTTTTATATAAATCCGTTTGGTGGACATGAGTGTGGCCTTCAGAAAACATACCAACAGTGCCCAAAAACTGAAAATTATGATGAATTAACCAAGCACCCGTATTGGTGCTTCTAGAACTTGATAAATTTCTAAAACAAGGATCAAACAAGAGAGAGAGAGAGAGAGAGAGAGGTGTAGTGTTCAGCTCTGCTGTTGATGCATCATGATGTAATGCACAAAAGAAAAAAGCAACTAATGATACTTGAGATTTCCATTAATCTTGGGCTTCTTTGGGGGCCCACCAAACGCAGGGAGGTTTTGTATGAGCCACAAACCTGCCCCTCTCCCTTTCCTTTTCTTATTTTTTTTCTCTATTCATTCGCCTGCCATTTTCCTGCCTCTCCCTCCCATAGAAGAAAAGGTGAAAGTGACACCTCGTCTCTCTTGCTCTATATATTCATGATAGCTGCCAACCATTTCAATTAACTCCCTCCCCGAGTGCTTCCTTTCTCTCTCTTAAGCCCTCCCACTGTGAGTCTCTCTCTTCTAGCTCTCTCTCTCTCTCATGTTTCCTACTTTTTCTCAGTGCCAGCATTCATCTCTTGTGTCAGTTATTGATTCTTTCCGGGATCCTCTGCTTCATTCTCGTCAACTGATCCTGTAGAGAGAGAGAGGAGATCGCCCCATATCTCGTTCTGGTGATTCCCTCTACCGATTAATCGCTCAGGGTTCCCGATTAATTGTGGACCTAGGCTTGCATGGGCGCACCCACTAGACTCCAATCAGGAAGGTTGGACTTGAGCCACTTCATATGTTGAGCTTGGTCACTGGCCAACTATGACCGGTTCTCGAGTAGGCCTAGCGACTTGATTCATGGTTGGCTCAAGTAAAGTTTGAGGAGTCTAGGAAAGTTGGCCTTGATCAGAGAAGATACAGTACTGGCCGAGTACCTTGCGCTGATTGGACCGAGTACCTTGCAAAGGTATTCGGCCCAGTGAGCACACGCCATGCATCCCACCCCACAAATGACTTGACGTGTGGCATCCAGTGATTGGACTCAGTAGCTGCAATGTACTCGGTCCAATCAGTAAATCTTGCCTCTGTTTGCTAACGTGAATGAATAAGGGCCATGGGTGTGGTTAGCCTAGTGGTTTGGGGCCTCTGCTACACGGGCGATTAAGGTTCGACTCTCATGGGTCTCCCTTTTGCCCAAGCCAATGCCCAGCGGCTCAGAGTTTTATGCTGTTGGCACGATGATAATAGGTATGGCAGGCTGAGCCAGTACAACCAGGTCTTTGTGCCGGGCGCGGTATCTTCTGGTTGTAAATTGAAAAAAAAAAATGACCCACTTAGGCTGGACCACGTATCTACTTGACCGTGCTACTTGCTGAGTCGCTCAAGCCTTGTGGGTCATATCAATGATCACTCACAAGAGAAGTTGCAAACTTGAGCCAAGTTTTGCTGGAAATTTAGCTCTCTAAACCCTGCAAAACTTGTCACCGTATCATTTGTAACCTACTAATAGTAAATTTTGAAACCGGCCGTTTCGCAGGACCTAACAAGAGAGCTCAGACAGACTCGGCCGATTATTTGTTCTGCTACACATCTCCGGCGAGTTATTGGCGATCCAAATGAAGTCTCTAGAGAGTTCAAAGGTATTGAAATAATAAATGAAAAGAAGAAATTCTCTCAAAAATAAATGAAAAGAAGAAAAAGTTAGCTTTTAACCACTGATATTGCGGGATTCATCTCCTTTGCAATCTAGAATTCTAAGAGAGAAGGATTCTCTCTTTCTCTAAATAGACAGTTAATTTCTATATATATATATATATACCTTTCTTCTGATTTATATGCATGGGATCTCTGCTGCATCATCATGCACGCAGGTTGTGAATTCTAGCAGCTTTGGAGTAGATGGAAGAGGAGCAGCAGAGAATGAAGGAAAGATGGTGCTCGCTACCGAGGTTGCCAGAGGTCAAGTCACTAAGGATGGGTCTGTTGATCTCCATGGACGACCCGCCGTGAAGGAATTCACAGGAGGATGGAACTCAGGAATCTTGCTACTGCGTAATCATCTCTTTTATCCCTCTACTTTTGATTAAGAGTCTTTGCCTGCAAGGGCTCCGCACACCTGGCTAGGATGGTCGGCTTATGGCATTCAAGCTGAATGATGTCACTAGTTCGATACCTATGGTGTGTATCCTTTGCTGCAAAACAAATCAGTGGAGAAGTTTTCTGATAGGCGGAGGTTTTACACTCGGAAAAGGGGAGTTGGCAATGAAAGTTCAGTTTCACTCATCTCCTATGTCATCCCCCATCTTCATACCCCTCTTAATTCTTATGATAGCAAGTTTTTTTTTATCAAATCTCATCCTATAGATGGATTCAGCATGATCGATTTACGACTTAGTAAGAACCACACTATAACTTTTTAAAACTCAAAACTTAATGTTTTGTCAACCATTAGTTTTTTAAATCACCAAAGAGATTTAAATGTCAATCTTCATTATTAAATGAATGATGTAGTTCACATCTGTGTCAGATTTGATAAAAATAAATTGCATCAATGAAATCCCAAGGAGGGGTATGAAAATAGGGGTGACATATAGGGGGTGAGTGGAACTGATTTCGGCAATGGGGCCAAATGAGCCTATCTCCGTTACTGTCCTGCACGGGTGGTTTGAGAAGGGATTCATAGTTGAAGAGTAATTATTTTATTGTCTACGCGTTCTTTCTTTTTGGTTTTTTAACTGCTTGTTTTGTTTGTTTTAATAGACTTTTCTGTGTTCTAACTTTTAATTTGTTTTGGTTTTGGTTTGAGGGTAGTTAACCAAGGGTTTGCCATGCTTGCCTTCTTCGGGGTTGGTGTGAATTTGGTGCTGTTCCTGACGAGGGTGATGCAGCAGAGCAACGCTGAAGCAGCCAACAGCGTGAGCAAATGGACGGGGACAGTCTACATATTCTCTCTTGTTGGTGCCTTCCTCAGTGATTCTTATTGGGGGAGGTACAAAACATGTGCTATCTTCCAAGTCATCTTTGTTATGGTATGGCCTCTGCTTTTTTGGGTCTTCGCTTTTTTTAAGGTGAAATTTAACTTAACGTTATTTTTCTACTGTTGAAATTTGAAAATAACATAAATAACTGTCTTAAATCTCATTCTTTGGAGATATTGGCAAGGGACAATAACATTGGTTTTTCTCGAGAAAATCTTGGACCAATATTGGCGGGCACACACACACACACACACACACATATATATAAACCAGCCAAATATGTAACTTGATGCACCGAGATTTTCATAGGTTTTTTTATTTTTTTCTAAAATTTTACCATACAAATGGGATCTTGATGCTTGGTTTTATAGAAACAGACTCTTAGATCATCTGAATATGATGTATAAGAAAGATCTTTTAAGGCTTGAAAATCAACGGTTTAAAATTTTCATAAATATTCAATCATATGAAATCATATTTTTTATCTGACTACAATGTTCCAATAATCGATTCAAAGCAAATGGATCACACTGAATGCATCTGCAGGGTAAGATTTGCAAAACAATCTATGAAAATCTTGGTTTATACAAGTTTACATATTTTGTTAGTTTACATATTCTATTTTCCCTATATATATACAAAAGAAGTATAAAAAGATATATAAATGTTTAAATATAAGCATAAATCCTATGGAAAGTGCCATAAAAACTGTTTTTACATGATACTTTTAAAATAGATGATATTTTGACAAATCATGATAGTTGTAACATAGTATACAGAACCAGTTTTTTTCTTGGGATTCTATGGTATCCCAAGTATGTTATTTAGAAAGAGAAGGGTAACTGAACCTAGTCACCTAAATGAGGCCTTTAAGTCGACTACCAAGAGTTGCTCAAGTCCTATTCAGAAGCTAATTTACTCTTACAGCTAAACCAGGATGTGACTATATATTAACTGAAATTTTATTAAAATACACTGACTTTGTTCTATTTGTGCACATGAGCAGGGGCTGCTACTGTTATCATTGAGTTCATACTTGTTCTTGATGAAGCCGACTGGTTGTGGCAATGAGAAACTACTATGCCATCCTCACACTCCATTGGAAGCTGGGCTGTTTTATCTATCTATCTATCTGATTGCCCTAGGGAATGGAGGGTACCAACCATCTATAGCAACATTTGGGGCTGATCAGTTTGATGAAGAAGACCCCAAGGAAAGCCACTCTAAGATTTCATTCTTTAGCTACTTCTACTTTGCACTTAATCTAGGCTCTTTCTTCTCCAACACCATCTTGGCCTACTTTGAGGACACTGGCAACTGGACACTTGGGTTTTGGACTTCAACTGGATCCGCGACATTGGCCCTGCTGCTCTTCCTTGCTGGCACGTGGAGGTACCGTCATTTCAAGCCATGTGGCAATCCTCTGCCACGTGTCCTTCAAGTGTTGGTCGCTGCAGCAAGGAAGTGGAAGGTTGGTGTGCCTCCTAGTGGCGACAAATTGTACGAGTTGGGAGGGACTGAGTCTGCCATTGCAGGGAGTAGGAAGATCTTGCACAGTGATGACTTTCGGTAAGCATGGTTATGTAAAAGAGTGAATTTTAATGACAACTTTAGTTATTGTGCAAAGCCCAATCAAATTCACTAATTTCATAATTTTTTCTCAACTTGGTCAAGTTGCCAAGCATAGTTCCATCAAGATGTATAAGACTCGAGTCAAATCATGTTGAATTAGTTCTGTACCTACCCAAGTTGCATAGAATTGGAACTTTTTAATCCTTTTAAAAAACAAAATGTATTTCTAAGGCATGCCTATTATTGCAAGAACATTAACTATATGATTTTTCTGTTTCCTTTTGACAGTTTCTTGGATAAGGCGGCCACAGTGACCCCATCGGACTTCCTGTTAGAGACCAACAAGAATGATCCATGGAGACTCTGCACAGTAACTCAGGTAGAGGAGGTGAAATGTGTGCTGAAAATGATGCCTATTTGGCTCTGCACCATTATCTATTCGGTTGTTTTCACTCAAATGGCCTCCCTGTTTGTTGAGCAAGGTGCTGTCATGAAAACCAAGATTGTTGGTTTCCATGTCCCTCCAGCTAGCATGTCGGCCTTTGACATTGTAAGCGTTTTGATCTTCATTTTCCTTTACCGGAAAGCACTCACCCCAGTAGCTGCCAGATTCACCGGCAATCCTAGGGGCCTCACCGAGCTGCAGCGCATGGGGGTGGGCTTAGTGATTGGAATGCTAGCAATGGTTGCAGCCGGAGTCGTCGAACTGGCGAGGTTGAGTAGGGTCGACTCGGCACAGAGAGAGAGTTCTTCACTGAGCATACTATGGCAGATCCCACAGTACAGCCTTATTGGAGCATCTGAGGTGTTTATGTATGTTGGTCAGCTGGAGTTTTTCAATGGACAAGCCCCAGATGCACTCAAGAGCTTTGGAAGTGCACTATGTATGACCTCTATCTCCTTTGGCAACTATGTCAGCACTTGGTTGGTGAGCATAGTGATGTGGATCACCACAAAGAAGAATAGTCCTGGGTGGATACCAGGGGATCTGAACCACGGGCACATGGATCGGTTCTATTTCCTTCTGGCCGGCCTGACAGTGATTGATTTCGTAGTTTACTTGATTTGTGCAAAGTGGTACAATTATATTTCCCTAGAGGGCCAGGTTGGTGACGAAGAGGACCAAAAGGCAGGGCAGAAATTGCCAAGAGTATGATGGAATAAACTGAGATGTATGGATTCTCCAAATTCCATCACTTGAAGAGACTTGGATCTGCTTATCAGAAAGAAAGCAAAAGGTGGGGAGGACTATCACCCCAGTAGCTCTCTCTAGAGAGAGAGAGAGAGAGAGAGAGAGAGAGAGAGAGAGAGATGCTAAATGAAGGCCAAGCCCTAGTTGTAGGGTATTTCCTTTGTGCATGCTCTATTGGCTTGTTATTGTCTAGTATTCTGAATGGAAGTTCAATATTTTCACCCACAAGTGGTGGTCATTGTCTATGGAATTTAACTTTGTGCCTTTAAAAGTGCTTTAAGTCTTGTTCATGTGTGTGTGTGCATGCATCCATGCATGCGTGTGTTGCCTATGATGCAATGCACCAATATGCATAATATGTCTATGTTGCGTGTTATGCTTTATGATGGCACACAAATCTCCCTTTTTTCTCCTGAATAAAGCACAGAGATTGTTTTGACTTGTTCCTTCGTACCTTACATGTAAACTGTGTAGCCACTACCGTCGCCTTATACTGTCATTTTCGTAATACAAGTCCAGCTCCATCTGGCGATTGTTTGCTTTATGAGATATAGGGATGGACAGTCCATAATGAGCATTGCCACCTGGTCCCCTTGATGTATGATATCACGCTATCTTGACTTTTGTTTTTTGCTGGCTTGTTATCTATCCTAGCTGTCAAATGCCATATGACGCGTCCAAAGAATAGCCTTTTACCAGGATTGATGATTTTGTGGAGGCAAACATGCCATAACCATGTATTCTGTTGGTGGTAGGCCCTCTTGAATTACAGGCCTAGAGTTCTGGTAAAACGGGACAACAACTCCTTTTATAATTCTGACGACTTTAATACTGATGTTATCCTTTTTAATCATAAATGGATTTAAAGATGACTGTTGCTTGGTGTCATTTTCAAATAAAATAGCTTTTAGAGGTGGGCCACGTAAGGCAGTGTGGTCGTAGGACCCACCCAGGGTTCCTCGTCATAAAAAAAATAAATCAAATAAAATGGACATCCCCTGGATGGGGTCTGCATTTTGTTAATTAAGCACAAGAGAAAATAATCTATTAAGGGTTAATTAGGTTTTAATATGAAAATGAATTATATGGTTGTTATTTTGTGGTGTTGATGCCTTTGTCTCAGGTTCAACTCCCACCTTGGCTTGGTGTAAGGATGCCTTTAATTGGTGGGCGCCTTAAGGGCTTGGGTATCGATGAACCTACTCTGGGTTTACCTCACAAGGGTGGGCCCATTAAGTGACCCAGCTGTGGGTGAGCGCCATAAAAAAAAATGAAAATATAGAAGTACCACAGCGGGTGGGCCCATTAATTAATCCATCCCCAACCGGGCCCGGCACGGATGGTTTCCTTCATCAGCAGATAAAAAGAAAAACTTTCAATGTGAGTTCAAATTAAGTCCTTTTTGTCACAGTACCACGTCAGACATTTTTTTAATGCTATATACAGTTCAACTTTCTTTTGGAAGATAAATTTCTTTTATTTAAAAAAAAAAATGACAGACATTTGTACAAATTCCAAAGGCATGATTCGTGGATTTTTTGCATTCATATTCTGATATTTTCATTCTAGAGTACTAAAGGTAGAAGACTGGGTTAAATTGTATGCTCTATCATGAAAACGTGGACATCTATAAAACAAAAGTATGAAAGTGGCTTCATCCTACACCACCTCATATATATATATATATATATATCATATATATATATATATAATTTTATAATATGTATAGGGGACGGGGCATGGCGGCAGAGCCGGACTTGTCAAGAGGCCAATGAGACTTGGGCCTCAGGGCCCCTAGGCCAAAAAACATTTTAGGGGCCCATTTTTAATAAGGATTCTATTTTCAACAGGAGCCCAAAAAAAAATGAAGGTTCTGCCCTCGAACTCCTACTATTAATAGGGGGCTCAAAAAAGTTCTGAGGCCCTATTCCCCAACTCCTACTATTAATAAGGGGCCTATTTTTAGAGAGCCCATTTTTAATAGGGGCTCAAAAAATTTCGAAGCCCTAACCTAGAACTCTTACTATTAATTAGGGGGCCCATTTTTTCCCTCCGCCTCAAGCCCCATCCTAGACTCCATTCCCGCACAGGTTTTAATTTTAACCACCATCCATGTTCCATTCCCCACTATAACATTAAGAACGGGTGTGGGGGAGGGGGGAGTTCGGTGGACAGTGTACTGCCCCTATTAAAAGGGGCGACCACTTCCAAACTACCTGAGATTATACCACATATATAAAGACAGGCTTGGAAACAAGCTGAGCCCCTCGTGGCTCGCTTCATGTTCCGCTCGTAAAATATGCTCGACAAGCTGAACATGAACAATAGATACTTGACTCGGCTTGACTCGTATAAGCTCGCTAGAAAGTAAGAATTTTTTTTTTTTTTGAAAGGCAAGCTGGGGTTAGGCCCCCTATCAGAACAACAGCCGCCCCCATGTGGCAGAGGGATTCCTTCCAGAGCCTTCAGCTTGACACAGGACCCCGCTTACCACCTGGGTGGTAAGTAAGAAATATATTTTGGATATACTTTTTCATGTATGTTTTTTAAATCCTATTTCTTGCTAGAAGACAGTGTAGTTTTTTTTAATAAACAAACCAGCTTGAACACGGCTCGTTTAACTGAGGTTGATTATGAGCTCAAACTCTGCTTGGCTCACCACAATAATGAGCCAAGCTTGAACACTTCAAGTTCGTCTTATAATGCTACTTTGTCAGCTTTACTGTGTATAGTCTTGCACCCTGACGCAGGAAAAATCTCTTTGCTTACATGATCTAGTCACCCAATCATACCCCAACCTGATTCTTGTTTGATAATAAAAACACAGTCGAATGCACCTTGGTATATGAAATATTATTTGTCAAGTAGAAACGCGGTATCCAAGACCAAACAAGTAGTACGTACTTGATCTTTGACAGGAGGGGAGGAAGCTTTGCATTCCCACTTGTGTTAGTGCATGTGCAGGTCTGTGGGTTGTATCTCACCATATATATATGGTGATTCCAAAAGCTGTTGATGACGCTGCATGTCTCACCAATGCCTATCTCTTCCCTTCACCTAAAGGCATCATTTATCCGTACTCAGTTAACATTGTATTTGCACTAGATGCATCCCTTCTTATCGCCTGCAGTGGGAGAGAGACCACCACACCCTAGGCAGGTGAGGGGTGCATGATTGATGCTCTCTTTTTTCTTTCTGCAGAGGGGGGTGGTCTTTGAACACAAGTTGAAAACAGATTGTAGCGCTTTCTATGCATAATTGAAGATACTGGAAGACTCTGGAAGGTTTTAGACCAGTAGAGGAATTGCATGGATTTTTTTTTTTTAGCGACCAGGTTTTAATTAGACTCTGGAAGGTTCTAGTGCACGGTGCAGCTTGACTCAAGTATATATGTTTGAAAAAAGAAAAAAAACATAAATAGTGGCATTTACATCAAGTAAATGACTGATTTCTATGGTTATAGACGTTAAATATCAAATATATATCTTCTTTACCTCGAGCTGATTAAGTCTAAGCTTGAGTTGTGTCTGAGTTTGTTAGAGATAGTGATAATCCAAGTGAACTGTAGCAACCTGATAAGGCCAATTCAAATGGAATGGTGCCTCCAAAGGGGTTTGACCTAGGCTGTTAAGAAGGTGATCAAGGTTCTAATCTCATGGGCATCACCCTCCTTGTACAAGTGGAAGCCTGATGACTTCCTAGGGCAAGGTCACTAAGTTTTATGCTGCCAGGACAGTGACCATAAGTACGGCAGGCAAAGCCAGTGCAGCTAGGTAGGTCTCTGATCCTGGGGGTGGTTTCTCTGTCTAAATATAAAAATAAAATAAAATGGTGCCACAAGAACCCAAACTAAAACAGCCCAGTCGGGGGATCGGGTGCAATCACATGGCACAAAATTTATGCATTAAGCACCTGATTGCCCTCTATCAGGCCTTGGGCCCCACAACCGATAGGCCCTGTCTCCAAGATGGAAGGTGATCAGGTGCGTTGTGCACAAATATTTGTGCAATCATATTAACCCTGATCTTTTCACAAAACAGCAGGATATAGACATGCTAGCAAACTTGTCTCCCTCAAGTTGTATATATGCTATCCTAAATATTTGCAGTCTTGTTTACCAGGAAAATCTATGCTCCAAAGAGTACAAGTGTGTGGCATAACATGCGATGGAAATACATGCAATTGCAATCTTTTCTTCACTCAGCTGCTGTTGTTTATGCCTCGGTGCATGCCCTGTTCTGCCTGAAACCTGGTGAGTTTTGGACCCAATGGCCAAAATGACATCTGAATGGAACCCAGCCCGCCCTTGCCTGTTTATTAGTTGGGCTTAAAGGGTCTAACTAGACCCACCCGGAACTCATTCTGATAATGCCTGTGCCTAGCCCGAACACGGGCCTAGGTTTGGGTTAGGACCTATGTCACATGGATACACTATTTTGGAGGAACGTCCCTGATGACATGAGGGGACACGCTCAGACACTGACAAGTACGGCAGTATTTTAATATAAGTTTTAATGTTTTTTCAATAAAAACATGCATTTTTACCATTAAATTATGTTAAAACCATTAAAATAATGTTAAAATAGTATTAAACTTAATTTTTACTATTTTTTACATTTATTAAAAAATAGCCAATTCAGGGATGAAGAGTATCGATTTTCTGCCGATACGGTCCGATACTGATAACATTGACCCTGACTATCCTGCATTAAATCACCATCCTAGATTATAGAGGATTCGCCCCACGTCACCACCCCTAAGCAAAAGTCTAGAATTTCCTGCATTTTGGTGAACTGAAAAATCAAAAGCCTTGAATCGCGTACTATGAATTCCACTAGATCCAATTAACAGTCAACAGGGTCATACAGTCAATCCTAACCATCCAATCAATGGCTAGATGGTTTTATATATTGGATGGCTAGGATTGAATGTATGATGGAACCCATCCTATTTCAAATAATGGGATCCGTGTTCCTCAATAGGGGTGTGATGTGGTACCATGCGAAACATGTCCAAGTTCTTGAATTTTTAACATTTCTACCAAAAGTAGATTTGTTTTATCATATGCATTATATATTCCCAAACATACTCAAGAACTTGTTTGATTTGGTTGATGCCAAAATTCCTACAAACGCCTTACTGTCATACTGAAATATCTTTTATTTATTTATTTATATACTTTTATGTCAGAGAGAAACCATTGATTGTTTGAGTCTCCAAAAGAGTACAACATCCACCATTTTATGTTTTTGAGGGAATTCCAACATGACTAATTGAACTATGTCCACCCAGTCTCCTTTTCCTAACCAAAATTGGCAGAATGCTCGCTTGGACTAGGTTACCTTTTTTTTTTTTATTACACGAACAAACTGCCTTCGGGATCAGAGACCTAGTCGCATTGGCTCAGCCTGTCATACCTATAGTCAATTTCTGATAACAGTCAGCTTGCAGTCAGCCTTCAACCACCAAGGAAATCACAAATATGAAAATTCAAACTATATATACAAATCTAGTGAAATATTTGTGAAGTTTCTACTGATTTTGGTTATTGGTACGGTTATGCCAACTTCATACTATGTATGCGAATTTAGTAGAATATTTGCCATGTTTTGAGGTTTCAATTTAACATGAGGTTTACAAATATAGTTATGCAAACTTTGTGAGGTCGGCAAAAAAAATAATGTGAATCTACCTTTTAGTAAAAGGGTGTGATACCCAGGGCATGTACCAATACATTGTGTGAACCTCATAAGGGACTTGCTAACCCAGCATCCAGTCTCAGCCAGCTAAGTCAACATTTGAGGGATCAAGATGAGAGCTATGGTTAGTCGACATTTGAGGGATCAAGATCAGAAGAAAAGAGAGAAAGAAAATAAGGATAATTAAGGAGGATCCGTATCCTCCTACTATTATCATCAAGGCAATCAATGTCTCCTCCAAAACTGCGTAACTCTCTCCTCCCCTTATGCTCTGCACTCTCATAGATATCCATCTAACTGTGTATATCTGCATACATGAAACAATAATATCGGGTGTTTGAGCCATGGACGTAGGTTCCTGTGAACCGAACCACGCAATCATGTATCTCTTTTCGTGTGTGGTTTTTATGTTCTTGCGCTCTCTCGGGCGGTTGCGGTTTTTCTTTAGCATAAAACTCTATGAGCTTACCCCTCGCCCCCAAGGAGTTGCCTTTCTTTGGTTTGTGCAAGTGAGCGACGTCGCCCACGGGGTTTGAACCTATACCAGGCTACTTGATTTCAGTGAATGTAATGCAATCCTATAAAATACTTCAATGTTTCAATTAGAGTATACACCAAACAACTAATATTCATGATAATCATAAGAAGGGCCACTCACATGCATTATCATAAATTGCCAAAAAAGGATAAAAAATAGAAAAGGTGACTAAGATCGATATTGGGACTTACAGGTAGAGTTTACAGCACAAAGACCAGTATAAAATTCTTAATTAGTCAAATTAATCTAACAAAAGCCACAAGCTTTTGCGCATTTCCAGCCCTAAAGGTAATTTTCCAAAAATGATCCTACGGAAATCATCAAGGAGCTGCATAACTCCAATATGCATATAACCAACTAGCAAATATGTTGGATTTTTTGAAGATGAGTGTCATATGCTTCCAAGCATACCCTCTATGGGAAGGACAATCATTGGACCTCCTGATGAAGTTATTTCTTGTGTCCAACAAATTTTTTTTACCTTGTTTCATCATTTGCTAGAGGTTCTTGAAGCCTTCCATGAAATATTGCTTGAGGTTTCTCCCTTTCTCCTTGAGTGTTGCCATATCAAACATTATTAGGCTTGCAACCTTGGCAGTCAAGCTACATGGGGATCACCAGAAGGCTGCCTACATTTATGGGTTGGGGTGAGTGATATGTAGAAGAAAAAGGCCCATACTGTAAAGTGTCCCTCTATAGATCATGTTGTCTCATGAAATATTCTCCAGAACTAACCATATTTTTTGAATGATTAGAAAATCCTCGTTACTTTTTTTTTATATTTACAAGAAGAAACCACCCCCGGGATCAGAGACCTAGCCGCATTGTAAAACTCCTTGGGCTTACCCCTTGCCCCCAGGGAGTCGTGAATCCTCATTACTTATGCAACAAGCATAACTCCAAATGTCTGCCTGAGCTGTTCAGCTCAGTACGGCTTTAAGCAAATAAAAGGATGAAACTGATTGTATACAACCATGGCATCTTTTCAAATTCCCTTTTCCCTTAAGTTTCTCTGGAAAGTTAGCCTGATTTTTGTGTTATCTGGAAAAACAAAAGCTTTTGTCCCACTTTGAACAAAAAAGAGGCAAGAATTTTTGCACATATATGTAGGGGTGTCAACGTCTAGGGTTTGGTTAGGACCCAAGTGGAACTCGACCAGGCCCTGATTTTCGACTATGGTATTGAGTCAGGACTCGGGTCTAATCTGACCCACTATAAGCGAAACCATACTCAGACACGATAAGAACTAAATGAACCATACCCGGTAAAATAATATTTTTTACCATTTTTACATTGAAAATTGTCAGTTGGAACTCGGGTCAGGTCTGGATCTGGTATAAAATTTTACAAACTATACCCGGATCCATGTATTAATCGAACCTCCCGGTCTGAACCCAGGTCTTAATCGGATATTTTTATTTATCACCGCACCTGAAACCTATATGGTTTGGTACGGGTTGGATCAGGGTAACCCTGACCATTGACATCCCTACATATATGGTTGCTAACTTGCTGTCATATATGCTTTACTTTTGGCTCTGTGGATCTTATTTGGACTTTTGTTAGCATTGATTATGAGACCTTACCTGACTCAACTTGGCAATTGGCATATGCCTCCTTTGTTTTGTTTGGATCATAGCTACCTAAAGTTTCCTGATACATGGAGAAGTTTGCAGGAACCTTGCTTGGCATGCTTTGTGGCCTAATTTTCTTAATGAACTGATAGGGATCAGAGTGGGCAACATGGGGTTACTCCCTAGTGGGCAAGGGCAGCCTGGTTTTTTACGCTACAAATTCTAAAGAGTTCTTTTTTTTTTTAGCTAAGTTGGGTTAGGCAGACCCCCGTACCAGTTATACATTACCATTGGGATTTGAACTTGCAATGTCCCAACACAAGGTGACCTACACTAACTATTGGGAGATGATAGGCACACAACCGACGAATTGACAAACAAATAAATGAGAAGAAGCAAAAGAAGAAATCAAACCACATGAGGAACAAAGATTTATGTGGATCGGCAAGAATTAACAATGTCCACGACCGTATTGAAACCCTATTATTCGATTTTGAGATACCTTACATAGGACGAATGCCCTTTTTAAATAGATGAAGCCAAAGAGTGTTACAAAGACTTTGCAAGTGTTGTTCGGATATTACAAGGACTCTGCAAAACTTGTAACCTGATTCAAGAAGTCTATGCAACTTTTATAATATGATCCTACAAGAAGTCCAGGGTAAAATTATAAAACTACCTTCCAAAAAATTCGTCAGGAGTATAGGATTCATTTTCAAGTAGGGAACAAGCTCCATACTCCAACACGTTACAGCTTCTACCAAACAAACAGAGTTTATGAGCGAGAGTGAGGTGGTTTTTACCCGTTATCCCCCAAAAAAATCCAGGTCTTAAATCCATAAATCCATTATATATATATAGATATATATATATGGTAATGATAGGGTGCGCCCGAAGTACCTAGTCCCACCTAATAGAAGCTTTAGATTTTGAAATTTCTTAAACTTTTTTTGTTGTTCAGATATGATCTATAAGCATTACTTAGTAGAAAACAAGTTTTGGATCATGTGATTATAGCATAGATGCATGTTTTTTAAGAACTTTAAAAATCAAGGGCTTGCAATGTATCAAAATTTCATGACTTAAAAATCTTATTTTTATGTTCAAAAAACATGATCCAAAGCATGATTTCTATCAAATAAATTGTGTTGAGTACATCCATAAGGTTTAATTGAGAAGAAAAAACCTACAACCATGATTTTTAGTAGGTGGGAGTAGGTACTCCCACATTACTTACATATATATATATATATAGGTACAAAGTCCAAGAATAGGGATGTAAAGCAGTGGAAACTACTAAGAACTACTGAGTTGTACCTAATTGGTTATTGTGTAATTGGATTTGGAGTTGAATTTAGATTGAAATAAGAAAAGTTAATTATGTATGATCTGGATCCAAATAGCTTAAATAACTAATCTGATGTATATTTAGTCAATCTCAATATCAATCACATGCAAATCCAGTATAGATTCATACTTGGATTTGGATGTGAAACTCTTTGCCTCATCCAATTTCTATTCAGATGCTTTTTACTCTAGCAGATCAATTTGGATTTAGTTGGATACCAGACCCAAATCCAACCATTGACGTCCCTAGCCAAGCGTTTTGGGTGCTCAGCAACTCCTCAGTTCAAAAAATAATCTTAGATTTTTTTTATATATATAGATTACTATTTTATCTTTCATCTATTTTTTTCTTAAAAGCAAGTTAGGGTTAGGCAAACCCCACCAGTTATACAGTTATAGACACCAAAATTTTATGATGCTCGATTAATGATGTTCTCACAAGTGTTTGCAGATGTTAAGCAAAAATTAGGTACCCCTCCAACTTAGATGGTGAAGGAGATTTTGGCATCCAACTAGAGGATGGCTTACTGAATTGTTGTTCACTACAGGATGCGATAACAGATTGTCATCCATTACGGGAAGGCAGAACAAAATGTTGTATTCTATGATAAGGCAAAACAAAATGTCATATGCTATGGGATGGCACAATCCTTTCGTGGTTCGCTATATCGAACGTGTGGATAAGCTTTAAGGCTTATCATTATCTCTTTCCAACCACCCTACATGTTTTTTAGGGCAGGAGAACTCTTCTTGGATGAACCTTCATCCGAGAGGACTCTTATAGATGAGCCTTATCCCCATTTAGGATAGACTCGGATCCTTTGTGATCGGATCTGGACCCAAAAAAATTGGTGATCTGTGTCTTGTTCTGAACTCTATAAATAAGGGCTCACCCCCATAAGTTAATCATCTGAAAATTAGATACCCAAGTATTGGCCCTTCAAGAACAAGCTTATTCAAGTCTTGCCAGCACAACTTTCTGACATCATTGAAGAATACTCATACCTACACAAAGGAGCTAGAGAACAAAAAGAAACTTGAACGACAAAATGAACTCCCGAGTCTGAAAAAGGTATTTTTCAGATCCCTAATATGTTTATTTCAATTTCATACAATTTTTTGATTATGTACTTATACACATTTCTAATCCTTGTTTGCATACTTCAATCTGTGGTGGTATGATCTGAGCTACAAATATCAAAAAAATTGTTTTGACTTTACCTTTTCTTCAGGCAAAGGATGGTCAGAACTTGCAAACGACGTGCCCATAATCTTAAAAAGGATTTTGCATAATTTTTGGTGATCAAAATGGGACACAATAAATTTTTTTTTGTAGCTAGAATTTACATTATGGGATGATTTTGAGCCATAAAGAGCCCAAAATCTCTGTTTTTCGGGTTGTTATCTCTATTCAAAGTCATCCCTGACCGCCATCCTCTGGCTTTAATTATCCGCTAACTGTCGTCCATTGGCATTTAGTCATTCAAATTTTTCCATATGACAACGTTGTGTTGTCCAGATTCTGTCTTATGCCAAATCCTCTATCTGTAGAGAGTGTCGTCTACAGACAGTGTCATTTGCAGCAACGCCATCCATAGATTTTGTTGTCTACTCTGTTTGCAACATCAATAGAAACTATTGGCATACAGTGCCATCTGTAGACTCTCATGTTTACAGGTTTTGTTGTCTAACAGTCAGCGTCATCCACAGTAGTGCCGTCTGCAAACCCTTGTGTCTGCAGGTTCTGCCGTATGTTAGATCCTGCAATCTAACAGATGGTCATCCTATAGGTTTTTGTCGTTTGAATGACTCTCACATTTCTGTAGTGTGGTGCAGATCACCGATGCTTTCTTTTGTAAGATCTTCTATTTAATTTCGTTTTAGCCAATTTATCTCATAAATAGGTTGCTTTGTATTAAATTCATGCATCAATATTAGGCCTAGGTTTTCTCATAATCTTAGAAACCCTTGCTAGAAATTTTGCATGTCATATAGAAGATAGAAAAAAAATAACCTCCTGCAAGTTAGAGTTTGTTTGAGACATTGATTGATTTGCTCCTTATTTTATCTTCCTCTCTCTTACAAAAAGAGTCATTTTACTATGAATTTTTCAAAATCTCATGTCCTATCATTTGGATCTTTAGATCCTCCTACTAGTACCCTTAAGTTGTTAGCTTGGGTATATCGGTAGTGGTACCATTGAAGTTGAATATTCTATACTAGTACCTTTAAGTTGTTAGTTTGGGCATATCAGTGTGAACCCGGAAGAGAACCCTTAAACTTTAGAACTTGAAGACACTTCGCGGATCAGTGGATACAGATTTTTAGGGTACCTATTTTTAAAAAAAATCTCTCGTTACTTATTGTGGGCCTGTGTGAACCAATTGTTTAGGGTATATTTGTAAAGCCCATGAAAAAAAAAATCGCGTCCGACTCGTGTCAGACACGTGCCCGGCACGTGTCGGACATGAGTCAGGGTCTGACACCTGTGTCGGGCCCGGATCCGGGCCGGACCCGAGCTCAACCCGGACCCGGGTTCTCGAACTCTCGAGAACCTGCGTCTTTTAAAAAAGACGCAGGTGTCTCGGGCGAGGGGTAAAACCCTCGCCCCTTCTCTCTCTCCTCTGCTCCGATCTCCCGCCCCTCACGCTGCCGCCGGCGATCGGAGACACCGGCGAGTGATTCCGTCCGGCAGCCTCCCTGACGACCGGCGATCTTCCCTGCGGCCTCCCGACGGTGCGAGCACTCCCCTCTTCGCCTCCCCTTTGAGTTCCGGCGACCCAGTGGCCTTCGAGCGCCGGCGACCTTCGACAGTCGGCAGCCTCAGCATCCCCCTTATTCTGCTCCCTGCGTCGGCCACCTACGGCCTTTTAGCTCCGGCAGAACCCCCCCTTTTTTGTTCCCTGTGTCGTGGGAGCCGCCGCCGACCCTCCGAGCGCCGGTATCCTGCAAGCACGGCCACCACCTCTTCGCCTCTCACCCTTCGAGCGAGGGTTTGTCGCCATCGGTCACCCCTCTGCTTTTCCTCCCTGCAGTCTCCGAGTGTCGGCGACTCGCCGTCGGTCGCCGCTCGTCCCCTCCTTGTCTGACCATCGGTGGTGCCAGGGACCCCGTGTGCCGGCGACAGCCTTCCGACTTCGGCAACACCACCCTCCGTTCGGTGACCTCAGTCGACGCTAGCCTCTGACGGCCCCGTTTGCTGCGATTTTTTGGCGGTATAACCCTCCCCTTTGTTCTCCTTTGTGCAGGGTGGATCGACAAGGGGCTGAGCCCCCTGTCGTCACCACTTGTTGGCAGGGGGTTAAAACCCCCCTGCCTCCCTGTTTGCTGATGGTCGACAGAGGGTTAAGTCCCCTGTCGTTGACCCTTCTTGGCAGAGGGTTCCGCCCCCTGTCACTCTTTCTTTGTTCTCGGTAGGGGGCGCCCCCCCCCCCTACCTTTGTGATTGTTTCCCGGTAGGGGGCGATCCCCCCTGCACTCCTATTGTTTTCTGGTAGAGGGGGGGGCTCCCTCTGCCCTCCATTGCTTCTCGGTAGGGGGATCGACCCCCTGCCTCTTTTGCTTTGTCGGCAAGGGGCTCGGCTTCCCCCTGCCATCCTTGTTGTGCTGGTAGGGGGTTCCGTCCCCCTGCCATTTGTTTTGTTGACAGGGGGTCCCTCCCCCCTGTTCCTTTTTATGTTTGCCTGCAGGGGGCGAGCCCCCCTGCTCCCTTGTTGTTTCTGGTAGGGGGAGAGGCTCCTCCCCTGCCTTCTGTTTTTCCTCAGCAGGGGTTGAAGCCCCCTGCTCTCCTGTTGTTTCCTCTGCAGGGGGCGGAGTCCCCCTGCACCCTCTGTTGCTCTTCGGCAGGGGGTTCTGTCCCCCTGCCTCCTGCATCATTCCAGCAGGGGGCGAAGCCCTCCCTGCTTCCTTGTGTGCATCTTTGTTCTCTGGCAAGGGGCTTTGCCCCCTTGCCTTGTTCTTGCTGCCGGCAGGGCGTTGCGCCCTTGTCTCGTGTTCTGACAGGGGGTGTCCCCCCCCCCTGCCTTGTTGTGGCAGGTGTGGCTGGGAGCTTCTGCTCCCTCCCCTGCCTTTCTTTGTGCTGGCAGACAGGGAGCTCCTGCTCCCTGCCTCTGCAGCTTTTGCCAAGCAGGGCTGAGGCCCCTGTCTCTGGCACCCTTGTCTGCAGGATGCAGAGTTTCTGCATCTGCCTCCTGCCGGCAAGGAGGCCTTGCTGCCTTGTGTTGCTTGTTTATTTTGGCATATGCTAACTATCTAAGCTCTCCAGGTTGAACGGAGGATCTAGCTCGCCCTCTGTGGCTCGAGCTCTTGTTTGCCTACGCTGCATGCGTACGAGGAACCGCAGCCCCTTAAGGTAGGGGATTCTTACGTGAAAGGACAATGAGCTGATAAATGCTAAAATAAGAAAGATAATTAAAAGATGACGATATATGTATACGTATAATATATATACGTATGTCTTTACCTTCAAGGACGCGGTTTCGCGATCCTTGTCCTCTTTACTTTTCTGCACTTTCCTTTCTGTCGCCGCCGCGCTATATGTGCCTAGGCTTTCTATTTCTGTATTTACATTCCATGTCTTTTAACTCAAGGACGCGGTTTCACGATCCTTGTCCTCTCTACTTTCTCGCACTTTACTTTCCTGCTGCCCCGCACTTTGCGCCTTGGCATTTACTTCCTTATGCTTGCCTTGTTCTCCAGGATGCCTGGTCCTTCTTTACGTTCTTGCACTTTACTTTTTGTTTTTACTTGTTGCCCTGCGCTTTATGCGCCATGGCTTTGCTTCTGCTTTACTCTTCGTATTTTACTTTCCTGTGCTATCGTGCTTGCTCTTGCACTTACCTTTTGTATGTATTCGTCTTTACCTTGATGCTACGCTTCGTGCATATGCCTTGTTCGTGCATGTATCATATCTTTGTCGCATGCTCCTTTTCTTACTTGCGCTTATTGATCTATCGAGGTGCAACCCCATGCCTCGTGAGTCGTCTTTTACACTCGCGTGGTTAGTATAGGATCTCTTACCTCACGAGTTGCTTACGTGTTTGCCTGCTTGTGCGTTACGATGATGGAGGTATGATCTCATACCTCGTGTGGAGCTTTAGCGTTTTACCCTCGCGGTACGGTTTCGCCCACTGAGTCTTGTCCCTCGTTTTGCCTTTGTATTAGTGTGTGCATGCGTTTGCCTCTTGTCAGCTTGCACTCCCTGCGTGCAACTTCGAATGTATAATGTATATCGTTTCACTTGGCTTACAAGCCACGGCACGCACTTATGCACTTCAGTTCTCAAAAGACATCGTCTTAGGTGCGATCCTATTTTCAGGAATGTATAGCTTGTAAAGTGATAGCGGCCAAATCTCCCAAATCGGTGCATTCGGGATAGGTGTGTTACAACCTTAGTTCACCTATTCGATTTGACTCAGATAGCCTGGTTTAAAAGCCTGTGCACGAGTAGGGGCGGGAATCCTAGCAAGGTACTTGAGCCATCACTAGATCGGCGTTACCTCACCTCTGGTGCAAGACCTAGTTTCTAGGCCTTTTTGGTTCAACCGAGATTGTAGTGCCTTCCTTTGTGAAGGTATTGTTGGATCTCTTACGAAGGATCCATGTTCCTCCTCTTGTAGTTGTACCCTTAAGTCACATACGATATGTTTGGGCTACGAGAGCAGAACGAGAGGTCTACAGTAACCTCTAAGCGTGTATTGACACATTAAGCTAATCCTGTTATGTTGTTTTCGCCTAATAGGCCGATTGCTTGCGATTGTCTAAAGGACCCGAGCACGATCAGTTGGAACTGGGATAAGTTCACTGCGGGTTTCTATAAAGTAGAAGCTTTGGGATTTCCTGCGAGAGATCCATACCCCTCTTATCGTGGTTGTACTTTTGAACAGGTACGTTGCGTACTACGATGAGTAGGATGAGAGGCCTATGTCTGCCTTGAACATGCAATGGCATGTGTTTGAGATCACAAGAGTGATGTTTCTACCCTCACTAAGGATTGACCCCCTTTTTATCATGATTGTATATGTGAATAGTTACGATGCGTACTGCTGTGAGTAAGATGTGAATTGTGTGCTTGTCTCGAACGCGCAATGGCGCGTATAACTCACCTAAATAATAATCATGCGCCTTCACAGGCAAGATGCTCGATTGGGTTGAAAGACCAGAGCATGAGAATGGGACGACGGTTAAGAAACCCTCCGTCGTGCTCATTCGGAACGGTTCATCAAGAGAGAGGATGGATGGTACAAAACTCCGATGGACAGTCATATATGGCAATCTCGGGCAAAGATTTGACCTTCCCCAGTCATCGGAGGTTAGGGGAAATCCTTTGGGCCACTTCTGCAGAAGTACGGATGCGCATCCATTGGGCCTTTGTTTGCCTTTGGGGATTTACTCTCTTGGTCACAGACTGTCCCCTTAGGAAGCGGACTCAGTCAGTCATTCGGGGTATAATAAAATACATAGCATAATGGACCCCTGAATCGATCTCGGTTGTTTCTACGTTTTGCCTTGTGCGTACCCACAATGGCCTGCTCAGTAATGAGACAAGATATAACTTATACACATGATCTTGAGATATGCATATTGTGACGTGCATTGCTTGCTTGCTTGTTAGCTCGGTAGTTAGGTATGCTACTCGTTGAGCTAGGTACGTCGGTCGAGGCGTTACCCTTATTGGTTAAACTGCTTACGCAGTTTTGTGCTTGGTGATAACTAGTTTCTCATACTAGTTGATTGCTTATCTTGTGTAGCTTATAATTGCTTGTGATGCAATAGCTTGTGCCTCACGATTAATGTAGCTGCTGGCCGATAGGCTGAACCATATAATGGTACTTGTATTTATTTCGAATGTTGTTATGAATACCTGTCTTTTGCAATTGCTTTTGCTTGGCTGGTGGATAGAGTTAGTTACTCTTCACCTATTATATTTGTGAGATTGCTATAGTGGTCTGTTCAAGCACTCTGATCCTTTCTGCTCTTTTACGTAGCTGTCTGCTTTACTAGAGCTTTGCTTACTCCACAGCACATTTGGTTAGATCTGCTAGTCTTGCTTGTTCCTGCTTGAGCTAGCGTTTATCTTACTTATTGCAGCTCTTGCTCTTTCTTGTCCTTTGCACCCCTACTAGTCTGTTGTGTGACTGACCCATTTTCATGGGCAGGTGGTGAACAGGTTGAGACAGCTTGCGATGGCATGATGACGCGATGCACTCAAGGCAATGCCCTTTCCTGACGTTGCGCTCCTGGGGATACTTTTGATAGATGCGGTATAAGGGTTTTTTGAAAGCATCTCTTTTTATTATAACTCTGCATTTCTAAAACTGTATTACCAAAATGTGGTTCTTCTTTAATTTCAATAAAATATCTATTTGAACTGCAAATGGGTTTGTAAGAGGGAAACTGCTTTTTGGTTGTAATGTGCCCAAGGTCTAGGGACTTGTTTGTTTTGAACCTGATCTTCCGCTGAACTTCTGTTTTAAACTCTGATAAATGATTGATTTCAAAGCTTTCAACCTTTTTCATAAAAGGTTTCGAGTCTACGATTTTGGGGCGTTACAACTTTTGGTATCAGAGCAACTAGGAAAGTGGTAATCCTTGATCATCCGCCATCTGCATCGCACTGTGAGTATTATTTTATCTTAACTTATTTTGTAGTTATTTTCATTTAAGAATGTGTTTTTGCTTAAGTGTTGTTCAATAGATTAATCAAATCTATAGACGCATTGACCGGAGCAGTTGAGCAGCTCCAAGCGATGGTCTAGAACCTGGATCATAAGGTTGATAGGTTGGTTTACACGAGCACCAATCTAGAGCAAGGTGTCAGCCCTCATGTTTTGTCCGATCCGATGTGCCTTCGGAACCCTGTTGATTGTCACTTTTGCAGAAAGATGGGGCATTCTGCTAAAGAATGCCACTTTAACAAGCGTCGTGATAAAAAGTCTGCCGAGGAGAGTGCTGACAACAAGTGTCGACCTGCTAAAAGACAGAAACTAAGTGAAGGAAATGAGCCTCAACGACCGTTAAACCCAAAGTGTTTGAGTTGTGATCGTGTTCACCGTGGACAGGCATGTCCTCGAGCCTCTGGTGGTTGCTTTTATTGTGGAAAAGTGGGCCACTTTATCCATGATTGTCGCATAGAGAAGGTCGATGACCTTCGGCGAGTGGGCAGTACGCCCCAACCTTCTCAGTAGTAGCAACAGAACACATAGAAAACGTCGAGTAGACACTTTTGTTAGTCTTAGTTTAAGACTTTTTGTGTGTGTTGTTGCGTATTTTTGTTAAGTAAAAGCTTATCGATGAATTTTCGTGTGACTTTGGTGTCTTTGTGATCTTAATGATCGTGATGCTTATTAGGTGAATGACGTGTCACGCCTACAACTGATTAACTTTTAGGTGGTTGACTTGTACGCCTACAAATCATTAGTCTAGATCCCTTAGATATATGACACCTCGCGACTACAAATGATTAGTAGTTTGATGATACATCACGCCTACATAACTGTGTTGCAGGGTTTCACATTATGATGAATTGTGTGATTATATCATCTCTGTATAGCATGATTTATGAATATCATGGGTATTGGACTAGAGATGTCTTGTAGATATATGCGTGTGTTTCACGCTGAAGTGGTCGAATGCGATGTGCTTCGAGGTAAGAATTGTGAATGCATATGATGGTGCAAAGATTTGAATTGTCTTATTTGCACATACAACTTGAATCCTGTGAATTTATTGGATTACGTAGGAACTACGTAAGTTGAAGTTTAGTTGATTCATAATACGTTATTTGCGTATTTCTGTGTATAAAATTTATGCTTTGATTGTGCACGCTTTGAGGTCCTATCTGAGGATATAATGTTTCTTGTGGCATTGATGAATTGCGTAGTTTAAATCTTCTATGTGATGTGATTGATATAACACGTGATAAGAATTGTTGGAAGAAGGTGTGATTCTGTGTTTTGTTCTGCCATGTGAAGTGATACGATGCATATTGCTGGTATTTATGCTTACGCCCATCTTGGTGGCTTCTGACCTTGTGTGCGGTCAATTATTTTGATCAATCGATTGTTTTGATACATGTATCACTGTGTATGGCACCTGTTGAGGATCTGATCTCCAATGGATTATCTGCGAGGGGGTGTATGACCAAGAGCAGGTGACCCACTAGAGTGGTAGAATTTTGTGAGGACGTGCACTATCCAAGACCGGGTAGCCGCGAAGACGGTGGACTGTGAGGAAGTGTATGGTCCAAGACCAAGTATACCATCTAGGACGGTAATTCCTTGTGAGGTCGTACATTTTCCCAGACCAGGTGATTCGGCGTGGATCTTGTTGATTATTAGTGGCTATCGACCCAGTGAGCGGTTATTTGTGTTGATGCGGGTATCGTAGTGATTTTCTTTGATTATGGCATTTGTTGAGGTTTGGGTTCCCAAGGGTTTTCTATGAGGGTTCGTACGACCAAGATCTGGTAACCCGGCTAGAGTGGTAGAATCTCTGTGAGGATATACACTGTCCAAGACCAGGTATACCATCTAGAGCGGTAATCTCATGTGAGGTTGTACGTTTCCCAAATCAGGAGGCCCGACGAGGAACTTGTGTGACTTTGATTGCCATTAAGGCTATGGTGAGTTGTATTGATTTTCTGATATTGATGAGTATAGCCAGTTGTGAATCTATAGATTTGGCTTCCTGTTTTAGCATGATTTTTATGCCCAGCTCAGATGTGTGAATCAGATCTCTATTGATTTTTAGATCTTGATCATGTTTCAGACCTTCTGTGGAAGGGTGGGCTTTTATGAGAATGTATGTCGCCTTAAGTGAGTCTTGATAGGTGGCAGTTGGCCGCATAAGGCCTTGAGAGGGTATAGATTGTGGTTATTCATGACGCAGAGTTTGTTAGAGTTTGCGAGTGTGACACACGACGTCTTGATGATGATTTAGAGACCCCGTTCAAGGAACGTAATATAGAGCAATGTCTCGTTTTGTCCCTTCATCCCTTATCGCGTCTAGTAGAAGTTAATGTTTAACCTTTCCTTTTGGTCTTCTACTAGACTCATTTTCTTTGATGACTCGTCGTGTCTCTTCACCCTTGAAGATAACGAATAAGCATTCTTATAGCCTTCTGCTAAACTCCTCCTTTTATGACTCTCTATGAACTCTTGCGAAGACAAGTTCATAATGAATTCACACATACGTTTTGTTCGATCAAGTTGTTGACTTCGAACCTCTCTTTGGGACGCATTATGTGTTGTTCTGATCCCTTCAGAAGCTTATGTGTCTGGGGGTTCGTGTGCGTGCGTGCATCCTAATCTACCTAGTTCCCTTTGGCTGCGATCTAGGCAGATCACCTTCCTATGAAATTTTGAGGGCGAAATTCTTTTAAGGGAGGTAGGATGTAAAGCCCGTGAAAAACAAAATCGAGTTCGACTCGTGTCAGACACGTGCCCGGCACGTGTCAGACACGAGTCAGGGTCTGACACCTATGTCGGGCCCGGATCCGGGCCGGACCCGAGCTCAACCCGGACCCGGGTTCTCGAACTCTCGAGAACCTGCGTCTTTTAAAAAAGACCCAGGTGTCTCGGGCGAGGGGTAAAACCCTCGCCCCTTCTCCCTCTCCTCTGCTCCGATCTCCCGCCCCACACGCTGCCGCCGGCGATCGGAGACGCCGGCGAGTGATTCCGTCCGGCAGCCTCCCTGACGACCGGCGATCCTCCCTGCGACCTCCCGACGGTGCGAGCACTCCCCTCTTCGCCTCCCCTTTGAGTTCCGGCGACCCAGTGGCCTTCGAGCGCCGGCGACCTTCGACAGTCGGCAGCCTCAGCATCCCCCTTATTCTGCTCCCTGCGTCGGCCACCTACGGCCTTTTAGCTCCGGCAGAACCCCCCCTTTTTCGTTCCCTGTGTCGTGGGAGCCGCCGCCGACCCCCCGAGCGCCGGTATCCTGCAAGCACGGCCACCACCTCTTCGCCTCTCACCCTTCGAGCGAGGGTTCGTCGCCATCGGTCACCCCTCTGCTTTTCCTCCCTGCAGTCGTCGAGTGCCGGCGACTCGCCGCCGGTCGCCGCTCGTCCCCTCCTTGTCTGGACATCGGTGGTGCCAGGGACCCCGTGTGCAGGCGACAGCCTTCCGACTTCGGCAACACCACCCTCCGTTCGGTGACCTCAGTCGACGCCAGCCTCCGACGACCCCGTTTCCTGCGATTTTTCGGAGGTATAACCCTCCCCTTTGTTCTCCTTTGTGCAGGGTGGATCGACAGGGGGGCTGAGCCCTCTGTCGTCACCACTTGTTGGCAGGGGGTTAAAACCCCCCTGCCTCCCTGTTTGCTGATGGTCGACAGGGGGTTAAGTCCCCTGTCGTTGACCCTTCTTGGCAGGGGGTTCCGCCCCCTGTCACTCTTTCTTTGTTCTCGGTAGGGGGCGCCCCCCCTACCTTTGTGATTGTTTCCCGGTAGGGGGCGATCCCCCCTGCACTCCTATCGTTTTGTGGTAGGGGGGGGGGGGCTCCCCCTGCCCTCCGTTGCTTCTCGGTAGGGGGATCGACCCCCTGCCTCTTTTGCTTTGTCGGCAGGGGGCTCGGCTTCCCCCAGCCATCCTTGTTGTGCAGGTAGGGGGTTCCGTCCCCCTGCCATTTGTTTTGTTGACAGGGGGTCCCTCCCCCCTGTTCCTTTTTGTGTTTGCCTGCAGAGGCGAGCCCCCCTGCATTTGTTTTCTGGCAGGGGGCGAGCCCCCCTGCTCCCTTGTTGTTTCTGGTAGGGGGAGAGGCTCCTCCCCTGCCTTCTGTTTTTCCTCAGCAGGGGTTGAAAACCCCTGCTCTCCTGTTGTTTCCCCTGCAGGGGGCGGAGTCCCCCTGCACCCTCTGTTGCTCTTCGGCAGGGGGTTCTGTCCCCCTGCCTCCTCCATCATGCCAGCAGGGGGCGAAGCCCCCCCTGCTTCCCTGTGTGCATCTTTGTTCTCTGGCAAGGGGCTTTGCCCCCTTGCCTTGTTCTTGCTGTCGGCAGGGGGCTGCGCCCCTGTCTCGTGTTCTGACAGGGGGTGTCCCCCCCCCCCTGCCTTGTTGTGGCAGGTGTGGCTGGGAGCTTCTGCTCCCTCCCCTGCCTTTCTTTGTGCTGGCAGACAGGGAGCTCCTGCTCCCTGCCTCTGCAGCTTTTGCCAAGCAGGGCTGAGGCCCCTGCCTCTGGCACCCTTGTCTGCAGAATGCAGAGTTTCTGCATCTGCCTCCTGCCGGCAAGGAGGCCTTGCTGCCTTGTGTTGCTTGTTTATTTTGGCATATGCTAACTATCTAAGCTCTCCAGGTTGAACGGAGGATCTAGCTCGCCCTCTGTGGCTCGAGCTCTTGTTTGCCTACGTTGCATGCGTACGAGGAACCACAGCCCCTTAAGGTAGGGGATTCTTGCGTGAAAGGACAATGAGCTGATAAATGCTAAAATAAGAAAGATAATTAAAAGAGGACGATATATGTATACGTATAATATATATACGTATGTCTTTACCTTCAAGGACGCGGTTTCGAGATCCTTGTCCTCTTTACTTTTCTGCACTTTCCTTTTGTCGCCGTCGCGCTATATGTGCCTAGGCTGTCTATTTCTGTCTTTACATTCCATGTCTTTTAACTCAAGGACGCGGTTTCGCGATCCTTGTCCTCTCTACTTTCTCGCACTTTACTTTCCTGCTGCCCCGCGCTTTGCGCCTTGGCGTTTACTTGCTTATACTTGCCTTGTTCTCCAGGATGCCTGGTCCTTCTTTACGTTCTTGCACTTTACTTTTTGTTTTTACTTGTTGCCCTGCGCTTTATGCGCCATGGCTTTGCTTCTGCTTTACTCTTCGTATTTTACTTTCCTGTGCTATCGTGCTTGCTCTTGCACTTACCTTTTGTATGTATTCGTCTTTACCTTGATGTTGCGCTTCGTGCATATGCCTTGTTCGTGCATGTATCCTATCTTTGTCGCATGCTCCTTTTCTTACTTGCGCTTATTGATCTATCGAGGTGCAACCCCATGCCTCGTGAGTCGTCTTTTACACTCGCGTTGTCAGTATAGGATCTCTTACCTCACGAGTTGCTTACGTGTTTGCCTGCTTGTGCGTTACGATGATGGAGGTATGATCTCATACCTCGTGTGAAGCTTTAGCGTTTTACCCTCGCGGTACGGTTTCGCCCACTGAGTCTTGTCCCTCGTTTTGCCTTTATATTAGTGTGTGCATGCGTTTGCCTCTTGTCAGCTTGTACTCCCTGCGTGCAACTTCGAATGTATAGTATATATCGTTTCACTTGGCTTACAAGCCACGGCACGCACTTATGCACTTCAGTTCTCAAAAGACTTCGACTTAGGTGCGATCCTATTTTCAGGAATGTATAGCTTGTAAAGTGATAGCGGCCAGATCTCCCAAATCGGTGCATTCGGGATAGGTGTGTTACAGCCTTAGTTCACCTATTCGATTTGACTTAGATAGCCTGGTTTAAAAGCCTGTGCACGAGTAGGGGCTGGAATCCTAGCAAGGTACTTGCGCCATCACTAGATCGGCGTTACCTCACCTCTGATACAAGACCTAGTTTCTAGGCCTTTCTGGTTCAACCGAGATTGTAGTGCCTTCCTTTGTGAAGGTATTGTTGGATCTCTTACGAAGGATCCATGTTCCTCCTCTTGTAGTTGTACCCTTAAGTCACATACGATATGTTTGGGCTACGAGAGCAGAACGAGAGATCTACAGTAACCTCTAAGCATGTATTGACACATTAAGCTAATCCTGTTATGTTGTTTTCGCCTAATAGGCCGATTGCTCGCGATTGTCTAAAGGACCCGAGCACGATCAGTTGGAACTGGAATAAGTTCACTGCGGGTTTCTATAAAGTAGAAGCTTTGAGATTTCCTGCGAGAGATCCATACCCCTCTTATCGTGGTTGTACTTTTGAACAGGTACGTTGCGTACTACGATGAGTAGGATGAGAGGCCTATGTCTGCCTCGAACATGTAATGGCATGTGTTTGAGATTACAAGAGTGATGTTTCTACCCTCACTGAGGATTGACCCCCTTTTTATCATGATTGTATATGTGAATAGTTACGATGCGTACTGCTGTGAGTAAGATGTGAATTGTGTGCTTGTCTCGAACGCGCAATGGTGCGTATAACTCACCTAAATAATAATCATGCGCCTTCACAGGCAAGATGCTCGATTGGGTTGAAAGACCAGAGCATGAGAATGGGACGACGGTTAAGAAACCCTCCGCCGTGCTCATTCGGAACGGTTCATCAAGAGAGAGGATGGATGGTACAAAACTCCGATGGATAGTCATATATGGCAATCTCGGGCAAAGATCCGACCTTCCCCAGTCATCGGAGGTTAGGGGAAATCCTTTGGGCCACTTATGCAGAAGTACGGATGCGCATCCATTGGGCCTTTGTTTGCCTTTGGGGATTTACTCTCTTGGTCACAGACCGTCCCCTTAGGAAGCGGACTCAGTCAGTCATTCGAGGTATAATAAAATACATAGCATAATGGACCCCCGAATCGATATCGGCTGTTTCTACGTTTTGCCTTGTGCGTACCCACAATGGCCTGCTCAGTAATGAGACAAGATATAACTTATACACATGATCTTGAGATATGCATATTGTGACGTGCATTGCTTGCTTGCTTGTTAGCTCGGTAGTTAGGTATGCTACTCGTTGAGCTAGGTACGTCGGTCGAGGCGTTACCCTTATTGGTTAAACTGCTTACGCAGTTCTGTGCTTGGTGATAACTAGTTTCTCATACTAGTTGATTGCTTATCTTGTGTAGCTTATAATTGCTTGTGATGCAATAGCTTGTGCCTCACGATTAATGTAGCTGCTGGCCGATAGGCTGAACCATATAATGGTACTTGTATTTATTTCGAATGTTGTTATGAATACCTGTCTTTTGCAATTGCTTTTGCTTGGCTGGTGGATAGAGTTAGTTACTCTTCACCTATTATATTTGTGAGATTGCTATAGTGGTCTGTTCAAGCACTCTGATCCTTCCTGCTCTTTTACGTAGCTGTCTGCTTTACTAGAGCTTTGCTTACTCCACAGCACATTTGGTTAGATCTGCTAGTCTTGCTTGTTCCTGCTTGAGCTAGCGTTTATCATACTTATTGCAGCTTCTGCTCTTTCTTATCCTTTGCACCCCTACTAGTCTGTTGTGTGACTGACCCATTTTCATGGGCAGGTGGTGAACAGGTTGAGACAGCTTGCGATGGCATGATGACGCGATGCACTCAAGGCAATGCCCTTTCCTGACGTTGCGCTCCTAGGGATACTTTTGATAGATGCGGTATAAGGTTTTTTTGAAAGCATCTCTTTTGATTATAACTCTGCATTTCTAAAACTGTATTACCAAAATGTGGTTCTTCTTTAATTTCAATAAAATATCTATTTGAACTGCAAATTGGTTTGTAAGAGGGAAACTGCTTTTTGGTTGTAATGTGCCCAAGGTCTAGGGACTTGTTTGTTTTGAACCTGATCTTCCGCTGAACTTCTGTTTTAAACTCTGATAAATGATTGATTTCAAAGCTTTCAACATTTTTCATAAAAGGTTTCAAGTCTACGATTTTGGGGCATTACAATAATGAATACTCGATCAAATACCAAGAAACTCCAAATCTATTTCATCCCAGAAGAAGCACCTTTAGAGAATCCCACGTATGGGATACCACCCCATATGATGCAAAACATCATAATCAAGGAGGACCCTAAAGAAATGACCCAAATAGACATCCTTGATGAGTCTATGGATGATTGAAAAAAAGGAAAGGCTTTCATATTTCTTGAGTCAAGCTCACGTCAATACCATCATCAATCTCATAAAATCTCCCAAACGGGTTACAAGAAAGGTAATTCTAGCATGGATGAGTTTACCATTTTCTCCTAAAACAAATCTATTTCTTTTCAAGATAGTCCTTACTTCAAGTATGTCCATGCATCTAAAAATCTACCATATAAGACATCTAAGTCTTAGGAGGAGATAAGACAACAATACAATAAGGTTAACGTATTTTAATTCAATAATTTCAGCTTATGAGTCTATAAGGATGAATTATAGAGTATGAGATTATTATTGATGCATAAATGTAGATCCAATAGAAACTCACCTAGGCAACCAACTCTCTAAAAAAGAGATTGGGTGTTGAATGTCTTTGATGCTAATCAACTTCATAAGTTGGTCTTCTGATGAGCCTTTTCTTTTATCTTGATGAAAAAAAAGAAATCAATACTTACCTCTAGATTTATGGTATTGTGGCAAGCTTCAATCATACGATTGTCTCAGAGGCAGAGGTTGAAATGAAATAAAAATAAATAAATGAGAGCTAGGAGAAAGCCAATACTTACCTCCATACCTATGACAAGATGGTAGATTCTAGTTATATGGCCTTTTGGAGGCAAATGTTTGATAGATAGCAACATCTTTCTTGGACCCGAAAGTCATGAGACCCATGGTTGTTAGGCCTTAGGTCAAAGAATGACAAAAGTGAGGAATAAAGTCATGAACTAACGACAAAGACTCCATAAAACTTACGTAGAGGCAAAATGTGCACTTGAATGCATTCTCATCAAACCCTAATCTTTCACAGTTCGAGCCTCAGTGGAGACCATTAGACCTAACAAGAATGCTTTGAGACCTAATCTCATGTCTCAATAACTTATCACTTGAAACCAAGGCAGAATTAGAGAAAAAATAATCTTACATAGCCGAGTGTCACTATCTTAGATCAACCCGAGAGGAGAAAATCTAAAGCGTAGGAATCTCAAGTGCATGAATCAACTTGTTATGAAGGTTCTAATTTTGAAGAAAGCAAAAATCAGTGACCTTACATGATCAATTATTCATAATTGCCTTAAGCCATCCACTCTACTACAAATGCATGAGTTTCGTTGCATATCATAAAAACTCAATGCATAAATCAAAGAGTCAAGTCATAGAGATCATGAGTCTAAGAAGTACATAGAAAGATTTATTCTTTCTTCAGTGTTACCTGATCGAAGCATACCTGACTCTCCTCACTAGGACATGAAGCCTCATGTCTAAATTGATCATCTTAGAAAAGCTATTTCTACCCTAAGGCCTTACTAAGGCAACTTTGCCCTATTCGTGATCCCACGGAAGGTGTAGGACTCCTGATGTTTGCCCTTACAAACTCTCAAAAGAAAATTATACAAAAAATACCAAAAATAAAAAAGACTCTAAAAGGCATGAAAGGGAGTCACATTCCTCTTGTGCTATCTTTGCCCGAAGCCCAACATTTTTCCTCTCTACTACAAATAAAGTGGTTCTTGAGCTGACCCGACATCGTTTGACGAGACTCACAACAGTCTTGATATCCCAATTCTTTCCTTTTTTTTTACATTGGCACTGACCTCGTTCAACAACACCCCCAAATGGTCTTGACAATCCAATTGTTCCTGCACTAGCACCGACCTCGCTCGGTAAGACCGCCAAAATGGTCTTGGTAATCTAGTTATCCAAAAACTGGTCTGACCTCGCTCGATGAGACCGCAAATGGTCTCAAAAGCTTGATTCAACTCCCGATGTTGGCACCAACCTTGTTCGGCAAGACCACCAAATGGTCTTGGCAATCTAGTTGTCCTTGCATTGGCTCGACCTCGTTCGGTAGTACCAAACGGTCCCCAAATCCCGATAGTTTTCAAACTGGCCCAACCTCGTTTGGCGAGACTAAGCACAGTCCCAGTAACCCATTTGTGTTTCAAAATTATTGTGTGCCTTTTTTTGTCATAAATCGAATCACATCAATTAATGACAAAGAGTGGCATATGTGGATGTAACACCCTAAAACTCCAACTCAAAAATCATGAGATTTTTTTTAAATCACAGTGAAAATAATTTATAAACAAAATCGAATAAAGAGATCAGGATTTATTAAATCTTTCATCAAATTAAATTGAATTTAACAATCACTTAATTAATTTGTTTCAGTCTCATTGTTTGAAAATATCATTAGTGTCCTAAATATTCATAATAAACTGAAGTTTGAATCCAAAACCTCGCAGGAAAGAAAAGACTTGGCTCTGACCTCGCCACATCGCAAGGCCTCTCTACTCAGTACATGTATGATATAATAGGGTCAGACTCATCAAGTTCGCAATAGAAAATGCTAATCCAATGCAAGTAAATCAAAACTCATACATATGAACATTTTTCAATACACACAAATTAACAAAGTCATATATTCATTTCAAGTTCACCTGATATCACAATTACATAATCAGATTAATATTATAAAATAACTACAACTTTATGCATGGATGAAAAATAATGCATGTACTTATCAATGCTTTACAAATAACCTTATAATGTATAAGTGACTTTTAATTGCCTTTATTTACATTTCATGCTTTTACAAACTTTAAGGCATATATACACCACATTATTGTTCATATGTCATGTTGTATGCAAATTCATATACATGCCTTTTTATAAAAGAATTAGTGTTTTGCTTAGCTTAGTCGGTATATCCCTAGTTTGGGAACCGGTTAGACAAGAATTTGTCTTATTGTTTAGATAGTTGTTGTTATGTTCACAGACAGAGAATAGAGCTCAAATTTCTACAGAACGTGCATAATTTTGTTATCTTTCACACGTTGTAAACCGTTCATAAAAATTCTTCTAGACAAAGAAGTTACAAACATTTTACTGGGTAGTAGTTAGAAGCTATACATGATGACGGGTTTGCCTGAACGAGTGAACAGTTAAACCAAGTCATGTGCAATACAAATTTTTATTTTTAAGTTAGCCATTACCAATGAAACATAATTCATTTAACTGATATAACATCATACATGAACTATTTTAATCTAAACAAACTATCAAAATAAATTTTGCACAATTAAGATTATAATGCATGCAATATTACACCTTTCGGAACACTACAATACCGAATACTGATTAAACCAAACATGAACTCCATATATGAATGTTTATAGAACTAAAAGCATGACTAATCACGAAGGATTCATGCCTCTATTATAAATTGAAACCATACAAACAATGATATACAACAATTTGGAAGTAAACATGCATATCTATTTAATTAATTTTCTATACGAGCAAGGATATACATATTTTTTCTCTCTTTCTGAAAACCAATAATCTCATACGTATATCAGGGCTGATCTAGTTTGGTTTATGTTAAGAAAACACTTAAGAATGACCTAGGGTTGGTCCATCTCCTTGCATCACATCCCTTAATATGAACAAAGCCAAATACCCTTACTCGATTTTCCTCAGGTAGATTTTTCAAAACCTTTTTCTTTTCTTTTCGCAAATCGAGAAACACATGTATATTTTTTTCAAAACCAAACCCATCCAAAACACCTTAGGACTGAACTGAACCATAGATGGAGTTGTATCATAACCGATTTATGAATAAATCAGTCCTTGACCATACTCACATATGTATCGACAAAATCGCTTAATCGTGTAGGTCCGATATACGAATCCGATGCTAAAATGACTAAATCTTTGCATCTAAATTGAATTTTTATAAGAACTGACTAGTCCAAGGGACTGATATGTTTCTTTACCACCATATCTAGGTCTAATTCAATCTCTACGAATTTGATCCACCATTTATTTTGGAAAAAAGTTGAATCTACGCCGAAATTGAGGTTTTTCTCAAAAATGTTTTCGGGTATTTGTGGAATTAAAATCTATATCAAATCCTAGTCTCATTCGGATTGACATAAGTCTCAAATACAAATCTTAAATCTCATAAATATGACCATATATACAGATTCTAATCTACATGAATCAGATTAGAACCCCCAACCTCGATTCACTGAAATCGATAGACGCGAAAAACCAAACAATTGATTTGCAGGTTCGAAACATGGTTTCAACAACGTGGTTGAACTCTCTCTAATGAAGTTTCAGCACCCCATAACACCAATGGAGAAAAAGAGAAAACAAAAGAGAAAGAAGGAGAGAAGAGAGAGAATAAGGAAAAAATCATGAAAGAGCCAATAGGGGGTGTGAGCTCCTTCTTGGGTCTTATATTATTTTTTTCAAGCCTCTAAACCTTTGAAACCCTTCTCAACTCTAGCGCAAGCTTTTTAAAATCATATTTTAAAATTTTCAAAATCACATCTCTTGTATTTACTTAATTCTACTTAGCTATATCGATATAACTAAGTATTAAACCTTGTATTATATAATTATACTATGTATCTACTCAATACACATGTTAAGATATCCTAACTTACCTCTTAGACAGGTTCCAACCATCCTTAAGAGGGCCCACAAGTATGGGGCGTCCCCTTGTTCTCTAACTTATTAAGTATTATATCTTATAGCTTAGGTTTTAATTCACTAGCCTATCTAACTTTGTTTTTAGTAAGTTTTGACTTTTATTAACATTCCTTTTGAGATATTATTCTAGCCAAAGAGAGCTCACTAGGATGAGACGTCCCATCCTAAGGAGTTTCCTCTCTATGTCTCAAAAGTTCATGAAAAGTTTTCTTTGTTTGGATTTTAATTTTTTTAATTTTCTTTTTCTTTTATATTTCACCTAATTCTTTTTAGGAAACTTAGAAATAGCATTCAACTAGAATTTTAACTGGGGTTTAACTTACCAAACTTTTAAAATTACACCTAATTGACATACCATATAGGATGGGCCCACATAGGGGGATGCCCCACCCTATGGACCTCTACAATTTTTGAAACTTGTTTTAAATTTTAATTTTATTCCACCAAATCTTTATTTAGTATTTTTCATAACTTTTAAAGTTTGGATTTCAAATCCAACCAAACCAATTCTAATTTAATAAATCACATTACATCTATGTCAAATTAAACCTAAATTCATCCAAAATCATATTCTATTTTATTTAGACTAAATTTATCAATTATTTTATTAAATTTTATCTTTTTCATAATTTTTATTTTAAATATGAATTTTACTAACATCAAACTTTAATTCTTATAATTGAACTTAGACTAAATTATATTTCTATATTTCTTTTATATAAATCCTTATTAATATTATTTTATATATTAAAAATACTCTGAAAAATCATAGGTGTTACATCCACCCCCCTTAAAGAATTTTCGTCCATGAAATTTAACTAGGGTTACTTGCTGAATCCATATATTTTACTTTCATCTCATCATGAGGTTCCCAAGTGCATTCCTTGATCCCATGGTATTGTCAATGCACTTTTACCAAAGGAATGATTTTGGTATGCAATTGCTTTCGTCGGTCCAAAATCTTTATCGGTTGTTCCTCGATCATGAGATCCTTCTGTATCTCAAAATCCTCATACTGAACGATATATGTCGGGTTCGACACATACTTTTTTAACATTGACACATGAAATACATCGTGAATATTAAAAAACTGAAGAGTTAGTGCCAATTCGCACGCTGCTTCTCTGATCTTCTTAAGAATAAAAAATGTCCTACATACCTCAGATTAAGTTTAGCCTTCTCGCCAAATAGAAAAATGCTCTTGGTCAGCGAAACCTTGACGAATACATGATTTCCAACTTCAAAAGCAAGCTCTCGATGCTTTAGATCTGCGTAGATTTTTTGGTGACTATGAGCAGTCAGAAGCCTCTTTTGAATCAATTGCACTTGATCGGTATAATGTTGCAATACTATAGGTGACTCGATAGATTGATCGCCACCCTTACTCCAATAAACATAATATCTACCAGGTCACCCATATAATCCCTCGTATGAAGTCATACCGATGCTTGAATGATAACTATTGTTATAGGTGAACTCTGCTAACTTCTAATGCCTACTTCATTCTCCCTTCCAATCCAGTGCACAAGCACGTAACATATCTTTCAATGTCTAGATCATCTTCTATAATTGTCTATCTGTCTGAGGGTGAAATGTTGTGCTAAACTTAAGCTTTGTTCCCAAAGCTTTCTGTAATTGTTTTCAGAACTTTGACATGAATCACATATCTCTATCATAAATAATCGAGACATGTACTCTATATAACCTAACAATCTCATGTATGTACACGTCATATAGGGTTTAACTTACCAAACTTTTAAAGTTACACCTAACTGACATGCCAAATAGGATGGGCCCACATAGGGGGATGCCCCGCCTTATGGACCTCTATAATTTATAAAGTTTGTTTTAAATTTTATTTTTCATTCTATAAAATCTTTATTTAGTATATTTCATAATTTTTAAAATTTAGATTTCAAATCCAATTAAAACCAATTCTAATTCAATAAATCACATTACATCTATATCAAATTAAACCTAAATTTATCCAAAATCATATTCTATTTTATTTAAACTAAATTTATTATATATTTTATTAAATTCTATATTTTTCATAAATTCAATTTTAAATACAAATTTCACTCAAATCAAACTTTAATTCTTTAAAAAATATCATTTAAAATTTAACTTAGACTAAATTGCATTTTTATATTTCTTTCACATAAAAATACTTATTAATAATATTTTATGCATTAAAAATACTCTAAAAACTTATAGGTATTACAATAGACACCAAAATTTTATGATGCCTAATTAGTGATGTTCTCAAATGTTAAGTTGTAATGAGGCACCCCTGCAACTTCGACAATGAAAGAGATTTTGCCGTCCAACTAGAGGATGACTTACTGAACAATCCTCTACTACATGGCTACATAATTGATCATCGTCCATTACGGGAAGAGAGAACAAAAAACCATCTACTATGAGACAATAGAATAAAACACTATCCGCTATGGGACAATACAATCATTTTGTCATCCACTGCACTGAATGCGTGGATAAGCTTCAAAGCTTATCCCTATCTCTTTTCAACAGTCTGCTCATTTCTCAGGGCAGAAGGACTCCTTTTGGATAAACCTTCATTCGAGACAACTTTTCTTGATGAGCTTCATCCCCATTTAAGAGACTTAGATCCTCTAAGATCGGATACCTTAAAAATTCAGTGATCCATGTCTTGTTCTGAATTCTATAATTATGGGCTCATCCCTGTAACCTAATCATTTTAAAATTAGATACCCAAGTGCTGGCCCTGCAAGAACAAGCTTACTCAAGCCTTGCCGGCACATTGTCTTATTGCCATTAAAGAATATTCATACATACGCGAAAGTACTAATAGACAAAAAAAAACTTGAATGACAAAATGGACTCCCAAGTCTGAAAATGGTCTTTTTAAGATCCTTAATCTGTTTATTTCAATTTCATATGATCTTTTGATTAGATACTTATATACATTTTGTATCCTTGTTTACATACTTGAATCCACGATGGTGCGATCCTAGATACGGAGATCAAAAAACCCGTTTTGACTTTACCTTTTCTTCAGGCAAAGGACAAACATAGCTTGTAAACATCATCTCCACAATCTTAAAAAGGATATTCGGTAATCCTAGTAAGTCTCATCTTTCCCAACCTCAGAATTTTTATCAACAACATACCATTGGGTTTTGAACATGCAACGTCCCAACACATGGTGACGTGCACTAACAGTTCCTCCCAAAGAAGTTGGGGTTAGTATCTTTCATCTATTTTCCTGCCTTCAAATCTCTCCCTCTCTCTCTCTCTATGTGTGTGTGTGTGTGACCATTTTTTCTTTTTTCTCTTACCCAATTTGATGACTATCATCATAAACAAAGAAACAAACCAATCTGGAAACACTTTAGACGATCTCAATCCTTTTAAAATTTCTTGTTACATTCCTCTAGTCCTCTCAGCAGGCCATGTACGATCTAATTCCAACCCTAATTAATAGTACATTAAGGGTGTGTTTGATGGCACGTTCAAGATTGGACAGAACAACAAAACATAACGGACATAACACATGTTTTGTCTGTTATTTAATAACTATACAGCATTCAATGTTTGTTTCAACTGAACAAGAAGCAATCTTCCTTGTGTCCAACGTATGATCTTTATGCTGTGCAGACAACTTGAATACATATGGATATGGGTCCGATAACTTCGTTTTAAATTGTACAACTCAATACATATGGATATGGTAATGTTTGGGTTTTAGAAGACTTGATACTGGTTTGATATGGCAGGTTTGGCTAGGTGCTTGAGGGTTGGGGGCTACCAAATTACAGATGGGTTCAGCTGGTTTCAGGTCAAGTGTGGGCCTAAGGATGGCTTAGGCTGCTTTGTTTTCTTGTTTCTGTTTTTTTTTTTCTTTTTTTAAGTCATGATTTAGTAAACATGACAACTTAGGGATGAGGGCAGGGGTGTCAACGTGTCGGATTTACCCGAACCCGGCTGTACCAAACCCTAGGACTCAACCGTCTGATTAATACATAGAGTCAGGCATAGTTTGTGAAATTTTATACCAAACTCGGGCCCGACCCGAGTTCCGATTAAGACCCTCAAATTTTCATTGTAAAAATGATAAAAAATATTATTTTATCAGGTATGGCTCGGGTCTCATTCATGTAGTTCTTATCGGGCCTGGGTATGGTTTCTCTTATGGTGGGTCCGATTAGACCTGAGTCTGGACCCGATACCATACCCAAAAACTAGATTTTGCACCTGTTCTGGGGCTATTTCCCAATCTTTATGAGAAAAAAATGAGAGTAATATATGGTTAAAATGCTATATTTTAGTTTCAAAATTGGTAAAAATTTACTTAAGCAGGACAGTTTGACATTTTTTTCTCACTTTCAAACATGCCGCAAATTTTGATGTTTTGGATCCCGTCTTCTTGATGCATATCGATACCACCAGCCGTTTTCATAATGATACCGTCTGATAGTGATGCAAATGGGTCAGGCTTTATTCGATACTAGATCCGAATTTTGTGTTTTCTATGATGTCACATTTGAATTCGAGATTCACCAAGAAATATAAACCTAAGATACTGCATCCGGTGATTACGACCCAGAGCCAACTTATCTAATTCTGACCTGGTCCAAATAGACCCGAGTATATTTTTTTTCCAGATCCGACCCAGATTCTGATATATGTATGTACACTATCCGGATCCGAAAATGTGTGTCGAAATACCGATCCGTTTTAATGTCGGACCGGCCGGACTTGAAAACCAGGATAGAATCGAATTGATTACGCATGACGAGTCCCCTCGTTGTGCCTTTAGTATTTCCTTTTTCCCTCGAGCCTTGACTTACTCTTTTCTCGGCCCGAACTTCTCTCCCTCTCCCGGTTAGGGTTTATCTAGGGTTTTTTGCATTTTTGTGGGTTTCTTCTCTTTCCTTTTAGGGTTTTGTATCTTGGGAGGGGGGTCTATGGCTGCAGAATCGGTCGGAGCCACTCGGAAGAAGGCGAGGCAGCCCCCCGCCGTCAGCGCTAACGGCGTTTTCAAGAAATTCAAACCCTCCCTCCCTGGTAAGTCCTCCCCCCCCCCCCCCCCTTTCCCTCTTCCCTTTCTTCTCTTGTCTTCGTTATCGCGCGGCCACCATCTATTTTCAACGAAATGAAGCGTTTATTTCTTCGATTCGTTGATTTTCTTTTCTTTTTCTGTTTGGGTTGCTGCTCTGCTTTTGTGATATAATGCCGTTAGGGTTTTGCTTTTGCCTTGTACCCCTCCCGCTCCGTTTGGTTTTTTTGACTTAGATACTTGTATGCTGTATGCTTTTTTATTTTCTTTTTGTTTTTGCCTCCTTAGATGTTTTCTCTTCTTTTTTCTTTAGCTATTTCAAGGTAACATTAGTTATGGGTTAGAGTGGTTCTTGTCAAACGGAATGACGTTGTTACATGCTTGAGCTGTGTCGCTTGGGTCGTGCACATATTTAGGCGTTTTGTCATCCTAGTTTGCATTATCTTCTCCTTTCGGCGTTTCGGTGCTTGTTTTTCGGTTCTGTTAGTTTCAGCACTTCTTCGGGTTGGGATCTTCTTCCGTATGCTTCTATTGTGGTAGTCTAAGATAATAGGTTGAGATTTGCTTCCATATGCTTCTATTCTGCCAGTCTAAGGGGATACATGTGTCACTTGGTAACCTAAAAGCACATTTTGATCATATTAATCAAGATGGATTTCTCAGTGGATATCTCTTATTATGTTTATGAAGTTTTGGTGAGGCATGATATTTTCCATTGCACATAGGATTTTCAAGGTCTTTCGTATGTGCATTCAAATGGTCATTAAATTTCGGAATGAATATTCTTAATGCTAATGAATGAATGCCCTTCTTAATTTTGCCTAATGCAATCATGCTCTTTAATCGGAAATGATGCCTACGGTGTATATTAGGTTCTATTCCTTTTGAACTTTAATAATTCTGAGTAATTATTTAAAAGAGGTTGTGAACATTGATAATGTTTTATTTACTAATGACTTAATGCATAATTTTTGAGTCTTTTGTTGCACTATCAAGATCAAGAAATTTGAGGGCATTTAACTGAAAGAACTTAACTAATGTCGTGCAACAGAAATGGAGTCCTTTCCAACTGGTATAGGAACCAAATCAAAGCCATGCACCAAGTTTTTCAGGTTATAATCTAAACTGATCCAAGACAACTATGCTAATTGCAACTTTTTGTCATTTTTTTAAATATTTAAATACTAGCGAATTTGATTTTACAAGTAGTATGGATAAATAAACTGTTCTTAGAGCTAATGAATTGGAAATATAAGTTGTGATACAGGTTTTTTGCTGCTTGTTGATCTAATTGGGTTAAGAAAGATATTTGAACAGAGAACATGGTTGGTTTCTCAGAATATGTTTGGAATTGGATAACCACCTCAGCAATCCATAACTGAAAAACAGGATATTGTTGGAGTTGCAAGATTTCCATTGCCATATGCTGTTCAATTTGGCTTAGTTGACAATGTTTAAAGTCAGCTTCTGCTTATCACCTTCACGGATCTGTAGCATAAAATTCATTGGTTGCTAGACCATAGCATTTTAACCATAATAGTTTTTGCTTATAAGTGGTTGCACCAATGTAAATGTCATTTTCTGGGAGAGGTTACTTTCACTTTTCTTAGTTTTATGTTGTACATATCTTCACATCTACTGATTAATATCTATCCGTACAATCAGCTCATATGTGCTCTTGTCTGTTCTTGCATGTGCACGAGCATGTGGTTCAACCTTGTTGCACATATTTAAAAAAAAGTGGATGCTGCATTTAGAAGACTGCTTAAACATCATATATTGTGGGTAGCAAGTATCATACATGCTTGCATGCATGCATATATGTATGTCAAATATATTGATTTGTATGACCTAAATTTCATAATGTATAGTTAACAATAACCATACTGCAAACAAAGTTAGGTGTCCTCGAAGCATACTTTGCCTGACTATTGCTTCTCATCTTGTATTAGCATGAGAGAGGGAGAGGTTTTTTATAGAATTTATAATGTTTATCAATGTATTTTTGAGAAATAAAATCTTCCAATGCAGTATATTATCTCGTATGTATTAGCAATATGAGCACAATTTCTTCTCCTTGAATGTTTATTTTAGAAATATTTCAAAGCGTAAATGTTACAATCATCATGGTTTTCTTGGGGAAGATCACATGCTTCTAAAGTTTCTTAAGAGAAATCTGTGGATATTATTAGTTCGATATTTGTGGGCATGGTGTGTATGTCTATGTGTTCATGTATATGTGCACAAGGGTGTTGATTTATACAGGTCTTTATGGATCATACACACACAGACATATGTATATGTGTGTGTGGTGGAAAATGTTCTTGTACACAAGTGTGCGATACAATCATACAAATGTAATACACTAGTTTTTTCCAGTACTATGCAGTTTCGAATTGGCTGTGATCTAATAGATGGTTCTAGCCACCATGACTGATAACCTGTGACCGGTTTCAAGCTTATCTGACATTGGAATTTGCTAGTCAAACAGATAGAGTTTCATTGTTTAAGCTTGAACTAATACCTGCTAAGTATCCATATCAAGGGTGTCTATATAGAAAAACATCCTACCACTTCTCTGCCATGGCAAGGTTGGATCTTGGTAGATGCATCACCCTTGGCGATGGTACCAAGCTCACAAATTTCCATTCTCACTGTCTCCAGAAATGTCAAAACAGATAGGTACTCCTACACACACAGGTAGGTAAGGTCGTGCATGTAAGCACAAGTGCACACAAAGTTTGAATCAATGAATGATGAGTAGTTTTTTGGGCACATACAAAATGTTGGGAAATATTTCCTGATTTGATGATCAGACTGAGGTATCTTATGTGTAAGCAAAATTGATTTCAGTTTTTTTTCCTCCTAATGACAAGTTTTTCAATGATATTTCGTATTTATGGTTTTTAATAAATCATAATTTATGGTGTTATCAAATGTGTAACTAACAAAAACAATTTCCTATTGATTTTGGGATGTCGTACAACATAGAGATGCTCAATCAAAGTATTTGGTAGCTTTTATCAAGGTTGTAAGTAGCGTATCGTTACCTGTATCAGTTGGGCCCAAAGTTAGATACATATCGTAGCTTTTCAAAAAGATCATACTTTTCAAAAATTACAAAAAATCAGGATAAATCAGAAAAAATAAACAAAAATTCTAAAAAAATCATAACACATGAAACAATGATGTTATGAAGCATTTATGTCTCTATGAGCTGCATAAGACATCATCAAACATCAACTATATATAATATTGCATGCATATCTCGCAAGAACAATGCAAAATATTACATATCTTGCAATTAAGAACATGCCACACTAAGTCACAGGAACTCGCCTAGGAGGATGACTTACCCACATCGATGCGACACGACACAGGTGTTGATGTGACAAAATTCAAGTTTTGTTGCATCGAGTGTTGTCAAATAACCCTGAGTGCAGTCAACCCAAACCTAGGGTTATATTTGTCCAAAATGGACTCGGTCAATTTTGATGAGTCTATTTTGGTCCAAATGTGTACAAAAAAGGAAGGGTTAGGGCACAATTGTGCCTCCACCCCCTTCCTCACCCTCCCCTGACTGTTCCTCCTTCCCCTCTCTCCATCCTCCTCCTCCCCTTCCCTCAACCAACTGTACCTCTTCCTCCCCCCCCCCCCCCCACACACACACAAAAAAAAACTACTCCTCTTTCGACTGTGGTGAGGACGACAACAACGATGACATTGGCGATTGCAACGACGATGACAATGGTATAATTACATCTCTCTCTATTCGTCTTCTTCCTCCTTCTCCTCTTATCTTTCTTCTACGTCCTTCTCTCTTCTTCCTTCTCCTCCTCTTCTTCCTTACCTCGTTGGCGAAAGGACTGAACCCAGGATTGCTGGGTTCAGCTTTGGTGAGCCCAAGCCTGGGTTCAACAGAATTGGACCCAGGCCTGTTGGGTTCGACTCTGTTGAACCCAAGCTTGGGTTCCAGACCTGCTAGGTTTGGATTTGTTGAACCGAAGCTTGGGTTCCAGACCTGCTAGGTTCGACTTTCTTGAACCCAGGCATGAGTTCAACTAGGTTCAGCATAACTGAACCCAGGCCTTTTGGGTTTGGCTCTGTTGAACTCATGCATGGGTTTAGTAGAATCAATCACAGGCTGATTGGGTTTGACACTGGTGAACCCAGGCCTAGGTTCAACTAAACCGAACCTAGTTTTTTTGGGTTCAGCAAAACCAAACCCAGGCTTGCTTACCCGAACCAAGGTTGTAAGTATCGTATCATTACCCGTATCGGTCGAGCCCAAATTAAGACCGTATCATATCATATCGTAAAACATTTTAATTTTTTAATATTTTTTTTTCAAAAATAAAAAACAAGATAAATCAGAAAATTTATCAAAAATTCTAAAAAAATTATATTACATGAAACAATGATGAATTAAACAAAATACAACCATAAAATCACATATGAGGCATTTGTCTCTATGAGCTGCATAATACATCATCAACTATCTCACAAGAACAATGCAAAACATTAAATATCTTGCAATTAAGAACATCCTACAAGACTCAATACTTTCATACATTACATAAACAAAAAATATTATGAAAATAGTTGCACTCGATTTTCAAATTTTTTTCACTCATTACTTGAGTGCCCCATTGTCATGCCGGATCATCATATGTCATCTTTGTTGGAGGAGTGTGGAGTCTGATTTCTACCTTGATATAAATATTTAATTATCACGAGGCAAAATTTTTTTGGAGAGTAACTTTGTAATTTTACTCATAATAAAGAATTTTTACCTTAGCCCATTTTCTTGAGTGAAAAAATGGTGGAAATGCACTTTTTTTTACCTTAACCCATTTTGTTGGGTGAAAACATGGTGGAGATCTATGTCACACGGACTCGGCTAAGGAGGCGCCGCACCCGAGTCGACACGCCCCGACACGGGTGCGGCTTCGGACTCGGTCAACGCCGAGTCGGACTCGGTCAACGAGTCGATGCCGAGTCTGTCCACTTTTTGGACTCAGTCAACTTTGACCGAGTCTATTTTTGTCCATTTTTAGGACAAAAATGTATACAAACTAAAAAATTTTATCTTTTATATATTTTTTTAAAAAATATATATACTTTTAGAACCCAAATGAACCAATATGTTATACACTGCCGGTCCCAAGCCCGGATAAAGGAGGAGGGTTGCGGTAGGCCTGTGACAGCCAGCATAAAAACTTTGTCATATCCTATGAAAATGAACCAATATGAGAATTTCGTTGGGGCGTTCCCTACTGAGCGACGCGCTGTACTCTCTAGGCCCGGAGGCAGTGATAAATGTGCAAGGGTTGCTAGGTCGTCGCCCAGAAGCGACGCGTCACACCGGCGCCCGGGTGTGGTGTCAAATAGGCAAGGGTTCCCTCACTTTGTTGGACGGGTGGGGGTAAAGAAGTTAGTCCAAGACCATAAAATTAGGTTAGCCACTTGGAACATAGGGTCTTTAACTGGTAAGTTGGTAGAGTTAGTAGATGTTATGTGTAGGAGAAAGATTGATATTTTATGTCTTCAAGAGACCAAATGGGTAGGTGAGAAAGCTAAAGTGATAGAACCTTGGGGATATAAGATTTGGTATACAGGAATAAATAGGAATAGGAATGGAGTAGGGATTGTTATGAGTCGTCAGTTTATAGATAATGTAGTTGAGGTCCGTAGGAAGGGTGATAGAATTTTACTTATTAAATTAGTATTAGGTACGGATATTATTAATATTATTAGTGTTTATGCACCTCAAGTAGGTTTAGATGATTCCATTAAGCATCAATTTTGGGAAGATTTAGATGGAGTAGTACAAGAGACATCTTATGGAGAAAAGCTTTTCATCGGCGGTGACCTTAATGGACATGTAGGCATTAGTAGGGATGGATTTGAGAATATCCATGGAGGCTATGGTATAGGAGAAAGAAATGAAAGTGGAGAAAGGATTTTAGATTTTTGTTTGTCCTATGATATGATCTTAGCAAACACTTGGTTTAGGAAGAGGGAGTCTCACCTAGTAACATTTAAAAGTGGGGTTAATACGAGTCAGATAGATTTTTTCCTACTTAGAAAGAGAGATAGGGGTTGTTGCATCGATTGTAAGGTTATACCGGGAGAAAGTGTAGCTACACAACATAGAGTCTTAATTTTAGATCTTAGAATTAGACAATGCCGCAAAATGGATAGACATAGGATAGATCCTAGAATTAAGTGGTGGGCACTGAAATGAGCTAAACAAGGAATGTTTGTAGAGCAGGTAGTTAAGGAAGTTGATTGGTGTCTCGAGGAGGATTCAGAATCAATGTGGAATAAGATAGCGGGTGGTATGAGAAAAGTAGCTAAGGAGGTATTGGGTGAGTCTAAAGGCGGTGCACCACTAGGTAAGGATACATCATGGTGGAACGAGGATGTCAAATTAGCTATTAAGGTTAAAAGAGAGTGTTATAGAAATCTAAGTAAGAGTCGTGATAATGAGAATTTGGAGAAGTATATGATAGCAAAGAAGGAAGCTAAAAAAGTTGTTCGAAACGCGAGGGCTAAGGTATATAAGGAGGTTTATGACAAGTTGGATACCAAAGAAGGCGAGAAGGATATTTATAGGCTTGCAAAGATGAGAGATAGGAAATCGAAGGATTTGGGTATGGTTAGATGTATCAAAGATGAAACGCAAAGGGTTTTAGTCAAAGATGAGGAGATTAAGGAGAGATGGAAAGATTATTTTGATAAGCTATTTAATGATAGTCATGCTCAAGATCTTGGAGACTTCTCCATTCCTTTTCATGAGATAAATCGTGACTTCATGCGCAAGATTCAAAAGAAAGAAATTGCAGAGGCTTTGAAGAAAATGAAATCAAGAAGGGCAGTTGGCCCAGATGGTATACCTATCGAGGCTTGGAAATGCTTGGGAGAGAAAGGTTTAGAATGGTTGACAAATCTTTTTAACTTGATTTGGCGAACAAATAAGATGCCTAATGAGTGGAGGAAGAGTACTTTGGTGCCTTTATATAAGAATAAGGGTGATATACAAGATTGCACAAACTATCGTGGTATAAAACTCATGAGTCATACTATGAAACTTTGGGAGAGGGTGATTGAGTCTAGGTTGAGGAAGGTTGTCATGATATCGGAAAATCAATTTGGTTTTATGCCTGGAAGATCAACTATGGAAGCTATACATCTTCTTAGACAACTTATTGAAAGATATAGAGAGAGGAACAAAGATTTGCATATGGTTTTTATTGATTTAGAGAAGGCATACGATAGAGTACCTAGGGACGTTCTCTGGTGGACAATGATGAAGAAAGGTGTTTCTCTCAAGTACATTAGTATAATTAAAGATATGTATGAAGGAGTAGTAACCAATGTCCGCACTTGTGGAGGGGTGACAACCAATTTTCCGATAACGGTTGGGTTACATCAAGGATCTGCTTTAAGCCCTTTCCTATTTGCGATAGTGATGGATGAGCTTACGAGATCAATTCAAGATAATGTACCGTGGTGTATGTTGTTTGCTGATGATATTGTTTTGATTGATGAGTCTAGAGCTGGGGTTAATGCTAAGTTAGAATTATGGAGACAGACATTGGAAGCTAGAGGTTTTAAGTTGAGTAAGAGTAAGACTGAATATATGGAATGTCGGTTTAGTAAGCAACGAAGTAGTGATGGGAGTGTAGTGAAGCTTGGTGAGCAAGATATACCGGTGAATGATTATTTCAAATATTTGGGATCCATCATTCAAAAGTATGGAGAAATTGATGGAGATGTAAATCATAGGATAAAGGTTGGGTGGATGAAATGGAAAAGTGCTACTGGAGTGCTGTGCGATCGTAGAATGCCATTGCGGTTGAAGGGAAAGTTTTATAGGACGACTATTAGACCCGCTTTACTATATGGTACGGAATGTTGGGCTGCCAAGAGACATCATATTCAAAAAATGAGTGTAGCTGAGATGCGGATGCTTAGATGGATGTGTGGAAATACAATAAAAGATAAGATTCGGAACGAAGAGATACGTAAGAAGGTAGGTGTTGCACCCATTGAAAATAAGATGCGAGAGAATCGTTTACGGTGGTTTGGACATATTCGGCGAAGGCCTAATGATGCTCCAGTTAGAAGGTTGGAGAAATGGGAAAATATATTAGTTAAAAGAGGTCGGGGTAGGCCTAGGAAGACTTGGATGGAGATTATAGGAAAGGATATGAATGCTTTGAACCTCACCGAGGACATGGCGTTGGATAGAAATGATTGGAGGAAAAGGATTCATGTGGAAGACCCAAAATGAATTTCTTTTTTGGTTCATATCGCTGACCCCAATTGTTTTGGGATGAAGGCGTAGTTGTTGTTGTTTGTTTGTTGTTGTATACTTTTAGAACCCAAACTGTGCTCTGCACAGTCTTCACCAGACTGTGCTCTGCACAGTCTTTACCAAGACTGTGTCTTTACCAGACTGTCTTTACCAAGACTGTGCAGAGCACAGTCTTTACCAAGACTGTGCTCAGTACAGTCTTTACCAGACTGTGCTCAGTACAGTCTTGGTCTTAGATACATATTTTTTTTTAAATATATATATATACATATACCCATGTCCCCGTGTCCAAATTTTTTAAAATTGAGCCGCACCCGCACCCGCACCCGCACCCATGTGACATAGGTGGAGATCCACTTTTAATGGCTTCCAGACAAATGGAAAAGTCCGTCATCAAAAGTTATTTAAAACCCAAAATTAAAAAAATAACTTTTGGCCTCTTTAAAGTGCATACGATACACCATGTATTGTATGATATACATCTATAACGTACTGTATCATACGATACGGCACAATACAGAGATGTATCATATGATACACCCGATATAGGTACAATATATACTCGTATCCTGATACGAGTGTCTATCACAAAAACCAAAAGTAACGTATGGTATCGTACAATAAAGTATAATACTTACAACACTAACCCAAACCCAGCAGGCTTGATTTCGGTTCTGCAGATGAATTTATGCATGATAAATTGATGATATGATAATTGTTTTTATTTCTTTAGTATTAAGTGTTAATTGTTTATATATATATATATATATATATATATATATATATATATATATATTGAACATATTAGGCCCCATATTGCTTTCTGCCCTGTTCTTCCCTATAGGTTTTAAGTGTTTTATCATAGATCTGAACCGTTAGATGTGTTTAGCATGGTCAATTTAGTGGGTATCGATTCTTGGATCATGTTTTTTTGACCAAAAAAACGTTCTTATGAGCTGGAAAAAAACTGGTACCTTCATAGCCATTGATTTTGGATCACCGGAAAAACCTGTATAGAGGTCAGATTCCGGTGATCCAAAAGCTGGTTCCCACTAAACAAAACCTATAGATCACATCTACCGTGTTAGACGTGAGAAAAAATATTTAAAGCTACAATTTTTGAAAGGGCCTAACGAGACCTAACAAAAAGGGGTTCCTAAGGAACACATTACTCTATATATATACCCACCTCACGATAAAATACCATGCATGACTGTATCGTACGATGCAACCCATAATGATATGATGCACACTTTTATCACAATACAAGTGTGTATCGTATTGAGTTAGGCCATAGTTACGATACGTATCGTACGATACTTACAACATTTGTTGTTATGGTCTTGGAGAAGGATAAGATATTTAAGCAAGCAAGGGTCTTCTTATAAACTCGATCTTCACAACATAAAGCTATGTGTGCATGCATGCACATGTAATGGGTATTCAGGTTAATGTGAGTTATGGATTGTGACCTTCTGTCATATTTCCTTTTGTGTCCACTTAGAGTTGTACCCTTATCCTTATAACATGACATGCTGCATTTGAATACATGCACGAGTGTCAATGGGTTGGGTTTGACTCAGACCCGATCTGTACCAAACCCTATAGGGTCAGGGTTTGGTGATAGATAAGAAGGTCCGATTAAAATCTGGGTCGGACCCGAAAGTTTTGATTAATATATGGAGCCGAGTATGGTTTGTGAAATTTCATACTAAACTCTGGCCTGACCCGAGTTTTGACTAAGATCCACAAATTTTCAATGCAAAAAAGATAAAATCATAAAGAATGTTATTTTACCGGGTAAGGTCCGGGTCTGGTTCATGTAATCCTTATGGTTTCCAGGTATGGTTTCTTTTATGGTGGGTAGGGATGCACAATGAGCTGAGCTAGTTCGGGCTCGTCTTGTTTAAGCTTGGCTCGAACTCGTTTGGGTAGATAAATGAGCCGAGCTTGAGCACAAGCTCAAGCTTGGTACACAAACAAGCCGAGCTAGATCAGGCAATCAAGCTCAGTTGTGCTCAATTATTCTGATTAAGCTCTTTTTGCGTGGTTATATAATGCACAAAGTATAGTTTATGCACAATTTATGTTTGCAAATTTAACACATGAAATGGCCTTGCTCAAACCGGTAAGGTGTTAACCTTTTACGGAGTAGGTGGGTAGTTCAAAACGCATTGTTTTCAGTGCAGTTCAATTTTTTTAATAAAAAATGTTGGGCTCGATCCCATCCGAGTTTGGACAAAAGCTGTTCAAGCTCTGCTTGCGCTCGCGCTCGAGCCGAGATTGAACGACTATTTTTTTTTATTTGAGCCCAGTAGAGCCAGCCTAAGCTCGGCTTGTGTGCATCCATAATGGTGGGTCCAATTGGACTTGAGTCCAGACCTGATAACAACTTCTAAAATCAAGTCTGTGTTTGGTTCCACCTGGGTCTGAACAAAGCCGACCCATTGACACCCCTAAATACAAGGTGTACATAATGTTCTAATTTTGACTTTTTTACTATCAAGTTACTGTTAAAACTTAAAATCAACTTTCCCATGCTTTTTCAATCACAATTGGATTTACACCCCTCGACCCCTTCCCCTTTTTTGATGTTCTTTACCATCGAAGGCATCATAATTATTATTGTTTTATATCTTATGAGTTGTTTTGGAGGAAATTGAGGATAATGACTCGTACTACAATAGACCGAACCTCAATTTGAGAATGATGGGTATGAAGGTTTTGAGGTTACATATTGCAAAGTTTGGAACCCTTTGAAGAGCATGATAACATCATTTGAATCTAACATCGTCGAAGTCGATTGATCACATATAGAGTAAATTTTTTCAAGTACAAATACAAACTTAGTTTTTCTATTACTTAATTGGTTTGCAAGATGCATAGAATTGGCCTGAGACACTTGGATATCAATTATGCAACTGTGCATAATTCAACAATGGATGTAATGTCTATTGCTTTTCCCAATATTTTTGTTGATATGGTCAAGTTGATCCATGTGATGAGTTCTCCGTTTCTATTTCAGCTTTGGAGTAAGTACAACTTACCTGTCCTCTTTGAAAAGCTTATTCTTTAGTAAGTCCAGCGCAGCAAGTGCACAGTTTATATGATTTGCAACATAATAGATACTTCTAAGCATACAATCTGCTATATTAGAATGGATCCCTCTTCTTCTTCATCTATCCATGCAGTCTTTACAGTGAAATTGGGGTATGGCGCCAGAATAAGCAGTTGACATCAACAATTCACATTATGGCACCAATGATGATATCAGATTGAACTAATAATGGAAGAGACAAGAAGATTACAATGGAGCAGTCAAAGAAAACACTTAAAAATGACACTAAACTTGTTAAGTGGCTCTGATCAAAATATGAACATGCTTGTAGAAAACAAAAGGAGAAATCTACTAGTCATGATCCATGATGTTTCATCTTTGGTCCCTAGAAAACACCAATTAAATTTCATTACTTGTACTAAATGGAATTCTAGGTAAAGTATTACAAGAATATTGTAACAAACAAATTATGAAACTATTCAAGGCTAGGAAAATTGCAAGCTCTTTGCATTATTTGACTCTTATAAGACCTATGTGACATGCATCTAAAAGACTAACGTGCCCTGTGTTGCACCCGCATCCATGCTGCTGCAAGACTTCACAGCTTCTGCAGTGTTAGGTGCAGTCAACTACACCGTTGTTCATTTCTATCTAAAACTAGACTAATTTAGCCCTAGCCAAGTCCAATTTTATTTATAGTATATACATAAATACGTATATGCACACATCCACACCCACACCCACAGACCTGCACCCAAGTTTTTTGAAACTGCCATGTCACACCCTTTGCACCCACACCCACACTAACTTGACATGGCCTACCTAGTCAAAAGCGCTAGGTGATGCTTAGTCGGTGGACCCCTAAAAAGACTAGTCGGAGACTAGGCGTACTAGTCGGTACCTTAATTAAAAAATATATATAAAAAATATGCAAATGAACTGCAAAAGTTAGTAACAAACATGTATGCGACATAAAATCATTCACCAATAAGTAAAAGATAAAAAAACATGTCGAACATTACCAACACTGCCCAAATATTAGAAACAATTGACAGATCAATTACAACAATTATTGAACTAGGGAGAAATTAAAGCAATTACAGCAGAAAAATAAGAACAGAACAATTACAACAACTACATGCGCAATTACAACAACAATTACAGCAAAAAATAAAGAGAGAAGAAGAGACAGTGCAAGAGGAGAGAGAAAAAAGGAGTAAGAGAGGGAAAAAGGGTTTTATACCTCCCCCTCATCTTTTCATATTAAAACAATCCTCCGCTCCCCCTCTCGCCTTTTCATATTAAAAAAATTACTCGCCATCACGCCTAGGCGAGGGTAAGGTAGGTGCCTCGTCGGAAAACAAGTCCTTTTTTGGAACCTAGGAATCTGGCCGATTCCTAGGTTCCCTACTGACTAGGTGCTACGTAGGACATAGCCTATTGAGGGGTGCTTTTGACTACATAGGACATAGCCTATTGAGGTTAATCAGGTCTGTCTGTTTAGGCACTTCCGTGTAATATTACATATGCAAACCTATGTATAATGCAATCTAGGTGGTGGTCTTGTTTATTATAGAAATCATATTGGTCCAATTTTAGATTAGGCTATTGTTTGTTTTTCTGATTTGGATTGGGCTAGTGGCATAGACTAGGCGATTAATTATTGGATATTGTGCATATTTAGGAGAGAATCTTGTTTCCTGGAGAAGAAAGTACAGTAGACAAGTCTAATTTGGATATGAATAGAGTTGCAAAGGTCAATGTTTTATGTATAATAAAAGTGCTATAGCTTTATCAGTTAACCCTATCAGAGTAGCTTGCAATGATAGGTCCAAACACTTTTAGATGTGTCATCATTTCATGTAGGAAAAGACAAGAGTATGACCATGTCAGCCTTGATCAATCTGGATTGAAGTAGCTTACCTATTTATGAAAGGATTATTATCAACTGGACATTTTAATTTCAAGGATAAAATTGTATGTGCTCAGCTGCTCAAGTATGTTGTATGGCTTTTGGCAGCTTGGCTTCTCTTTTCTGTCACACTATTGATGATCTTGTCTCTTAAGTGCTTTAGTTTGAAAATTCGAGCTTCTAATACCCGTACTTATGAGGTTTATTGATCTGCTTCTTACCTTTGATATTCAAATTATTATGACCAAGAGGAAGGCTATAGCAGCATGAGATTGGGCTTTTCGACCTAATAATCAGAATGGACAAATTTTGAGAAATAATCAGTGCCTTTCTAGAATCTTTCATGCTTGTGCTTCTTTCCATGCCTAGGTTACTAAACTTATTATGAACAAGATAATAACATGGGCACGATAAGGGGCAGATGGCAGCATGTTGCTATACTGAATAAAATGCCATCCTGTACGTTTCCCATATATAATAGTTATATAGAAATGGCTTGCCTGCTGTCTAGCATATTGATTCAATTTCAACTCTAGCTTTCTTAGAGAACATTGTTTTATGGAGAAGTGAAACTTCTTGTAGTGACACCTTTTAATGATTCTCAAAGGATGCCACCGTTCTAGTTCTTCAAAGAATATTTTTTGCAATAGGTTAGGTGTCAAAGAAAATCAATTATGGCTTTAAGGTGTACTAAATTTACTAATGAAGAAATGGCCAAGCCCTCTATTTCTTTAGCGAACCTTTGAAGCATTATGTTAGGTATCAAGGAAAGTCGATTATGGTTTGAAGGTGTACTTATTTAGTATTGAAGAAATGAAAATATTGTATTATAAATTTCTAACAATATTATTTTCATTTAGGTATCAACCGTGTAGGATCCATATAAATGAATTATCCAAGCCATGGTTGTAAGTATTATATCATTACCCGTATCTGTCGGGCCCAAAGTAATACCTTATCATATCATATCGTAAATATCATAATTTTTTTTAAAAAAATTCAAGAAAAATCATAAAAAAACAGCGAAAATTCTAAAAAAATCATAACACATGAAACAGACCATGCAACTGATAACTGACAATGTAAATAAAAGGCAACTTCATAATTTAAAGTTTTAAACACAATTAAAACCATAGTTTAAACACAATTGACGAGTCATCGGGTTTTAAAGCCTTGATTAAAACCTTAACAATAATAAATTCACATCAACGTCATACTAAAATACCTTAACAATATTAAATTCACATCCACGTCATACTAAAATGTCATCAGTCACTATTGAAAGTTTGTGATAACTAAAAACCTCACATGCAAGCAATGTCTTATCTGCTAATCTTCATCTCTAAAGTTTAAACTATAAAGATCTTATTTTTTTATAGGCCAAGAATTAGGACAGAAAATCCTCATTGTTGCATTAAACTGCCGCACCACCACTTTATATTTGCATGCATTTTTGTCTAGTGGGTCATCATCATCATTTTTAGAATCTGGAACAATGGTTGAAAGTCTTTCTTTGCATTTTTGCAACCTTTTTCTTCTTTTAATTGCTTCTAGTTTAGCAATAACATCAACACAAGAAATGGTACGAATAGATGGAGAATCATATAGACATAATTTTTGATGAAAACCTTTAATGTTGCTTAAATTTATGCAGCCCACCTCTAATGATACCACTACAAAACACACTTCCTTGATTACTTTGGTCGTGGTACATCATCATCTCTATGTGAAGACCACATCGAAATATGTAAAATAAAATATAATCAATTAACCACCAAATAAAAATATAGTCATACATACAAATATTCGACCACAAGTTTACCCACAAATAATAAACTTAAGTTTTAGCATTACAAATGTCGACAACCACGACATTCGCCTACTCGACTAAATGTTGAGGAGTCGTAATATTATGACATTGGCCTCCTCGACTATGTTTTATTATGCTCTTCATTATAACAAAATAGTTTTTTGGTTTAACGAGATAAGACTACTCTGCCACCCGCCTATGAGAACTCCTTCCTCTTCCTTATCTTTCTTCTAACACAACCATACATTTTCCCCAAAAAACTCAATAAGAAGCAAAAATAGAGATTTTTTACCTAAATCCACTTGAGTGAAAATGCACTCTTGAGAAAATCGCAAAGCCCTCTTCGGTGCACACAAATTGGCCCCCAATTCGCTCTCACGACTCTTAAAGTTCATGGGCTCCCGTCTAATGGCTTCTACACAAATAAGGAAGTTGGACCTCAAGAGTTTTTAAACCCAAAAATGTAAAATTATGGTTTAGACCCTTTTTAAGTGCGTCGAGCCTTTATTGTATGATTAGGTTGTATCGTACTGAATTGTACGATAGAGCCCTGTATCGAAAGATATAAGAAAAAACATAATCAATTAACCACCAAATAATAATGTAGGCATACATACAAATATTCGACAACAAGTTTACACACATAATAACCTTAAGTTGTAGTTGTACGAATGTCGACAACCACGACATTCGCCTACTCGACTAAATGTTGAGGAGTCATAAAAATACTGCATTCTTTTCTCCACTATGTTTCATTATGCTCTTCATTATAACGAAATAGTTTTTTGTTTTAACGAAATATGACTACCTGGCCACCAGCCTATGAGAACTCCCTCCTCCTATTCCTCCTTTTTCTCCTAGCACCAGCTCCACATTTTCCCCAAAAAACTCAATAAGAACCAAAAATAGAGATTTTTTACCTTAACCCACTTCCTTCAGTGAAAAAGGTGGAAATTCACTTTTGAGAAAATCACAAAAACTCTCTCCCTTGCGCACGAATTGCCCCCAATTCGCTCTCATGACTTTTACAGTGCGTGGGTTCCCCTTTAATGACCTCTACCCAAATGAGGGAGTCAGCTTCAAGAGGTTTTTAAAACCCAAAATTGTAAAATTATGATTCAGACCCTTTTTAAGTGCGTCGAGCCTCTATTGTATGTAGGTATGGTACGATACACACCTGCATCATAGGATACAAATATGATACCCACTTGTATCGCGATATGCGTGCATATTGGATCATTTCCCTTCATAGTAACGATATGTATAGTACCGTATCGATACTTACAACACTGATCCAATCATTCCTTTTATTCATGGTTTACCTTTCAGGTGTATGACTAATATCTTGGGTGATAAGGAGTCAAATCATAGAGAATTCATTTATGATTGATACTAGGGTGGTAAATGGGTCAGATTCATGATGGGACTTTTGCAAATTTTGGCTGTCCTGGATCCGATCCGATCTGACTCCCCCATGTATTTTCTGATCCGTAATCGGAACCGCTTGCATCCATAATTTATACTGCTATTAAGAGTTTAAGAGATTCAATGCAAGTCTTAAAATTTGCCAGTGATATTGACTTAGTGATTCGTTTGAAAAACATGATTGAGTAAAGCAAAATTATGTCATTAAACATGATGATATGTTTACTGTTGACTTGCAGGCTGTTTAGTAGTGGTAGACTTTTCTTATATTTTGGTTGGTTTTATGAAGTTATTGTTCTCAAGTTGGTCATATGTTTCAGTAAGAAGCTTTATGTTGAACATCATGGTTTCGTTGATTGCTTATGTAGTAGCCACATATTTGCTGATTGTTCCCTTGTTTACTGTTTAGTCCGCTTCATGGCAGCAAATTTTATCTGTAATTGCTAGAAATTGATAGAGTTTGGAAACTTCATTGGTAAATATTTGGAAATCATTCTTTCACATTTAGTGATCCTTGTTTTGATGTTTTACAATAAATTTCTTTAGATGAACTGCAGTATGTTGATTATATCAGGTTGACATATCATGAAAAACGTCCAGGGACTGCCTGTGTGGAAGAAAACAATTCCTTTTGTGGTTGTATATATGCATGTATGAACAACTTTGGCAAATGTTTCAAGCAAGGGATCCAAGAATGAGTTGCTGACTTGCTGATTGTGTACAAATTTCAAATTTTTAATGTCTGAGATTCTGGTGCCTTTACTAATTTTGATCTGGCAACAGTATCAAAGAACTATTGAAAGAGTATTTTATCAGGAAATAAGTATGTGTTGTCATTGGGGACATGTAGGTTGTGAATTTTACACAGTGCCAGCAAAATCCATAGGTGAGGAAGCACAATCAACAAAGCAAAAGAGAATCCTGCTATCTTGTGCTGGAGCTTTCCCGACTGTTGGAATCAGCTATATTCACCAAAGATCATGTGCACTAAAAACACACATTATGAGCACTTTATGACCCTTTTGTGATCTGTCTGGGTAACAAATTCTTCATGTGAAGTGTCTCTTGTGTGATAGGCAGTGATTCCAACCAGGAGCCTTTGCTGGAGGTTGCAAGCTAATGATTGAATTGTTGGGTCACGTCTAGATATTTTGTATCCTCAGTAGTTGAATTTGCACGTGACATTAATATGCTGGGTTTCAAGGTTAAATGCGTATCAGTTTTCTTTATGCATGTAATATACTTGACTATGGGCTAGAAAGAGAAAATGTTTTGGTGGAATAATGACATAGGTCTTACTGAGCTTTGAAAAGAAGAGCAAAATGGGTGAACCTGTCTCATATTTGTGATACTGTCTCCAAACTTTGCACCAGTGGAGCTTATCTGTTTTTGTTTGGTATATGACTAGTTCATGTTATACATCTTATATTAGGCTTTATTCCTTTCTATTTTTCCTTTTGGCTGAATTTTTTCCCCAGAGCTTGACGTTGGCTTTCTGTTTCAGCATGTCCTTGGATTGCTAAGTTGTCGTGCTTTGCTTTTATGAGTTCCTTTTCCTTTCATGTCAAGTGCTAAAGTCATCATGGTCCCACATGCTTGGAAAATTTTTGTCTGGTTTGTTTGGAGTACATTGTGGAAACTCTTGCATTTATCTTCCCACCATTTCTATCACATTTAAGTTCGTGTCATTCTTCCTTGTTCTTCTTTTGATATATTGTCCTAAAGATTTTCCTCGCCTTCGCTCTTTCAATTGAATATTTTCATTTACTTCATTGATTTAGTTTTCTTTTCCTCACAGATGGTGGTTCTATTTATTTGTTGAGAAACTGGAATTGCTTTTTGTCATGTTTGAGAGGGTTAGTCAAGGCATGCTAGGATGGATTTTAAATTTTTACTTGAATTTTATTGAAATCCGTTTCAGAAATTGATTTCGTATATGTAAACATGTATATGTCATCTGGGTAAAGGTGCGGACAATGGTAAGACACGGCAATTCCAAAAAATGTGCCTTCCGAAACACAGCTATATATATTAAATATTTCATAAATATAAAATAGACTGAATATAATTTAAATATATGCTATATCTAAAATATATATTATATACTGAAAATATAATGTTACAAACTAAAAGTATAATTATAAATTATAAATTAACTTGTATGTACGGATGGCAAAATGGTGTGTCCAGGTGTCGGCTCATGTCAATATGTGTGTCAACGCCTGTTGACACAGGTACGGAGGTCAAAGTGGGGTGTCAGTGTGACATAGGTAAACAGACAAAAAAAGTGATAGTTTCGCCAAGTATGACTTAATACAAAGATTAGAAAAGCATGCAATAGTTGGTTACAGAAGAGGTCTAAACCAAGGTTGTCCATATGATACGATACAATATGATAAAGAGCGTTACTTTTGGGGTTTACGATATGATACACACTTGTATTGTGATACAAGTGTGTATCATACTTGTACTAGGTGTATCGTACGATACACCCTTGTATCGTGCTGTATTGTATGATATACATTCGGTGCACTTTAAAAATGCCGTTTTTTTTTCCATTTTGGGTTTTAAATGCATTTTGAGGGCCAACTTCTCCACTTGTTTAAAAGTTCATTTCCACCGTTTTTTCACACAATGAAGTGAGTTAAGAAAAAAATGCATTTCTACCATTTTTTCACTCAAAAAAATCGGTTAAGGTAAAAAATCTTTATTATGAATAAAATTACAAAGCTACTCTCAAAAAACAATTTTACAATCAGGCATGGCAATGGAGATCCACGAAAATTAAAGATTTATATCAAGGTAGAAATAAGACTCTACACTCCAACAAAGATGGCGCTCCAACAAAGATGACATAAGATGATTCAACATGGAAATGGGGCACTCAAGAAATGTGTGTAAAGTGATTGAAAATCTAGTGCCACTATTGCCATAATGTTTTTGATTATATAGTATGAAAGTATGTCTTTTGGCATGTTCTTAATTGCAAGATATTTAATATTTTACATTGCGCTTATGAGATAGTTGATGTTTGATGATGTCTTATGCAGCTCATAGAGACATAAATGCTTCTTATGTGATTTTATGAAATTCACCTTTGTTTCATTTGTTATGTTTTTTTAGATTTTTTGCTATTTTTTCAAGATTTTTTGAAATTTTTGAATTTTTTTATTAAACATTTACTATACCTTTACGATACGATATGTGGTACAGTGCTACTATTGGCGGACCGATACGGGTAACAGTACACTACTTACAACCTTGGTCTAAAGCGTCTTTATAAGCCCTGCCCATTAGAACAGAAGCAGGATCCTTGCTTTCGCTAGGGTTCCTCGGTTTAAAAAAAAGAATTAGAAGGGAAGCAGGGTCTTGTGATTTAAAGTTTGAATGTACTGTAAGGATGAAAATAGGTTTTTGGACATCTGAAGTTAAATATAAGATGTTTTTGTCATTTCTTTGGACATAGTTTAAGTAATGTTGGTTGGTTAATTGTGCTGGCTGATAAAGTGGGCCAAGGAGAGTCAGTGCCTGTGTATGGAGAACATCGGCCACTGTTTATTGATTTATTTATAATGATATTACCATTGAATTGTACGAGGGGCAGCAGTTTTGATTGTTCAAAATGCCTTCCATTATAAGGAAAGGGAGATGTGTAACAAAAAACATCTTGATTCTTCTCCAGGCCTTTTAACATTGTACTTGGAACACAAGCATTTAGTTTATAACTCATGCTTTATATTAGACGACATGACGCTTTTGAAGGGGTTGTTGGAAATATCTCAGATTCTACAGTTAGTAGTTAACAAACCTAAGGACAGATCTGTGGAAGAGGTAACCTTGCTTAGGCATGCGAAGCCTCGGGGTAGTGAGAGGTGGATGTAGTATTGGGCATCCCTCATTGTAGCTCTGGGTGTAATTGAATAAAGAAATGTGGCATGCGAAGGTGATCCTATATAGTGGACATGGCTTTATTTTGATGATGATATGATCCATTGAAATGATATTCCTGCTGGACAGAACATAAGTATTTGTTTTTATCAATGTTGTTAAAATCGGTTCACTAGGTGAATTGGTTTCTTAAAAGAAATGAAAAAAATTGAATTGATCTTGAATCGGCTTCCTTTTGAATTGTGAAATGTCAAAAAATATTAAAAATTGAAGAATCGGCTCCTTTTGAATTGTCTTTGGGCCGATTCTATTGTTACACTGAATTTTGAAATGTGATTAGTGTACTTAAAAGTTCAATTATTCCAACTGTATCTTGATTTAATTGACTGGATTGCATTATTGGTATTATCAAACAGTTCTGTAAATGTACTGACTTCTTTACATAGCTGATACTGATGTTGCTGAGCAATTCCATTCTGTATTGTTGAAGAACTCGGATTCTATGGATATTTTGGAATTTCCTTTTTGGTGCCACCATTGTGCTTGTTGACTGCGATTGTGTTATCTTGGATTAGGATTCTTACTGTGGTTTATGGTGCAGCACTGCTGGGTGCCAATTTGGAGATGGCTGCCATTTTCTGCACTATGTACCAGGAGGCCAAAACGTTGTGGCTCAGTTGTTGCAGAACGTAAACAACAGTGTTGCTCCTGCTGCAAGGAAACAAGTTTCAGACGTACCTTCAGCTCCTGCTGTTGTGAAGACCCGCATGTGCAACAAATATAACACTGCAGAGGGATGCAAGTTTGGTGATCAGTGCCATTTTGCTCATGGTGAGAGGGAGCTGGGGAAGCCAATAGCCTCTGGAGTGGGCCACCAGATTGGTGGTGGTGGTGGTGGTGGTGGCAGATTGGCTGGCAGGTTTGAGCCTGCTATCCCTCCAGCAGCCAGCTTTGGAGCCTCCGCCACTGCAAAGATAAGCGTAGATGCATCTCTTGCTGGTGCCATCATTGGTAAAGGAGGAGTTAACTCTAAGCGGATATGCCGCGTCACAGGTGCAAAGTTCTCAATCAGGGATCACGAGTCGGATCCCAACTTAAAGAATATTGAGCTCGAGGGCAGTTTTGATCAGATCAAACATGCAAGCACCTTGGTCCGAGAACTGATTGTTAGCGTCAGTGATGCTAGTGCAGTGAAGAGCCCACGCGGACCAGGACCTACAGCTCCTGGTCCTGCCAGCAACTACAAGACTAAGCTGTGTGAGAACTACAGCAAAGGGACATGCACATTTGCAGATCGGTGTCACTTTGCACATGGGTCAGCCGAGTTACGCAAGTGAGTTGGTTCATGTGCTGTTTAGTCCTTGGAAGCAGTCCAAAATTCAGGATGTGTTCTATTCAGCCTGTCAAGGAATTAGCTTTATTTCATGTTCTAGATGATAGCAGTCATTGCATGTGTTTGTTCTTTTAACTAGTGCTATAATTTGTGACTGTTAGAACGCTTTTGAAAAGGGTGCTTTCAGATTTGGTGTTGAAGAGTTGCGTTATTGTTTTCATTTGATAATCTGTCGTTAGTAAACAATATGGAGTGTCTGGCAGGCGTGAATCTCTGGTGAGTAGCTATTAATAGATGATGTTCTTGCGTTTCGTGGATGGATTTCTTGGAATCTATTTATGCGTAACGACCCATTTGGAAAAATTTGTGATGGAGCCAATGAGGTTTATTTAATCACAGGAACATGAGGACGTTGGACTAAATATGCAAAACTGAGGGAGGGCTTTAAATACGTGTTTTTTTTGAAAGGCAAGCTGGGGTTAGGAAGATCCCTAACCATGCGGAGCCCCCGTTGGCGGCTTTAATCCCTGACTTTAATCATGCATGTATACTATCTCAGGCATCAGTCTTTCAGGGTTACATTCTACTGGCTAGAGGGTCCGAATTCTGCGATGGTACCTTGGTAACAGTATCGATTATATATATATATATATAGTGATACTTTTTTTTTTTTTACATATTTCGTTTTCCAATTTTCAAATGTAGTGGATTAAAAAATAGATTTTTGAGGAACTTATTTGAGAAGGTTCATGGTTCTTAAATTTCTTTATTCTGTGTATTTTTTTTTCTGTTTGCACTCTGCTGACCTTTTATTTATTTATTTTTCAAAATGTCCCATGCCATCCCTTTTTGTTTAATCCCTATTCCTTTAACTCGTATAATCTAGGTTTTTGTCGATGCATTTCAAGATTTTAGTGTTTTTATTTTTTTAAGCAATTCGTGCTCTCTCTCTCTCTCGTTTTTGGATTTTACATGAGTATCAACTTTGCCAAACATTGTCTTCATCTAAGTTCACATGGATTTAAATATATGCAATTTAATGTTATTTTTTTAAGATTAAATGATGGTTGCATCTGGTGAAATTGATTTAATGCCTCAAAATTTGCCGAGGTTTGTATATATTTTAATATTAGCTGGGTCGCCGATAGATTATATATAGGTTATACATAGCTGATGTGCGACATGGTTGGTAAATGATAAGTTGCCTGTGATCCAAATCTGATTTGTCGACATCCCTGTTTGTTGGCCCAACCGATGTTAATGTCGGTGCCTATTGGCCAATACGTATGGTATCAGCAGAAAATAGATACGCTTCACCCTTGAATCGGTTATTTTTTAACAAATATAAAAAAATACTTAAAATTATTTTAGTGGCTTTAACACGTGTCACGTTCTGATTGACACATGCCATTTTTAATTAGTTTTGGCCGATTCAAAACGGTTCACTTGAGTAATATCACGATTCACCTGAATCGTTGGCCAAACGATTCAGGGCCGATACTGACAACATTGGGCTCAATTGCAAATAACCAGACAACTACTCATAATGAGTTGGTTGTCTTGCAAGCTGTCCCTCGCAGTCGGTTATTCAGAGATGATTAAGAATCTAAGATAGAATTTTTTGAACACCCGCTAGGTTGGCCAGAAAACACAATTTCCATGTGTTGTCAAAATATGGAGTTCTCAAAAACATTCCCAATTCAGTATTTTGGCAGCACCACCGATTCCCAAACAGCAGAAAGTATGACATCACTGGTCGAGAAGACGAGACACCTCCGATTCAAGGCTCCCGAACAGTGCCCAAAGTAGGGATGGATTTCATGGGCTACTTGAGCATTCTGTACTACTACTTGGTTGAAAAATCTAATCCTGCTATTGGTATCATATTCAACTAGAAATAGTGACATGAAACCATTATAGTCAATTTCTAATGATTCTACCAGTCCATACTCTAAGGATAGGTTATAAACATTGATCTTTGTACAAGATTTAAGAGTGGGAATCCCTCAACGTTCACAGTACCATAAAGATCCATCTTCTTGAAAAAAGTCAGTTTCAAAAAGACATATCCTTGGATGTTGAATCCTAACAAATGAGATCATTCGTTCAATATAAAAGAATGTGATTCAGATCTGCCCATTAAAATGGTCTGAATGCATTATTTTGTTTTATGCTAGTCGAAATACATGTTCATGCAGTTGTAAATAACTATATGTTTCAACTTTATCTGTTGTGCAGCCAACATGTTGTACATCAGACACATAGTTTCAGATGGTCTGACTGACCCATGTACATGATCACGATCATGTAAATCGACTATGCTGAAAATGCATAGTTTTGAGCATTGATAGACTCATGTACATGAATTTGATCATGTGCGTGAATCAACCCCACTGGTTGGATTTGTAAAACAAAATTTCTGCATAGTTAATTTAATACATGAAATGGGTCATGTACATGTCTAAAATTGATGTATGCATTCTTTCTGAAATGATACATAAACATGATTTTTATTTGATTGACTTGCATACGCAAAAAAACTGAAATTTATTGATGTTTTTATAACAATGATCATATTCATGTTTAATTGTTTATGCATGGATTTGATCATGATAATATATTCTGCAAGCATCTATTCGCATGCATATACGCTTGACTTGATGCACATTTATTTTGTGTGTTTGAATGTGCATTATGAACATGTTTTAAAACAATGCGTATTGCATGTTCATTGAAATTTTACAAAGATGCATAAATCACTTTTGAGATGTGTTGGTGGTTAGACGTGAACCACTGCGGGCCGTGTAGGCGATAAACATATGTTGTTTCAACTGTTGTTGATATTATTTATGCATTGCAAAACTTATTTATAAAAATTTAATGATTTTTTAAATTTAATTGCACTCTTAAATTGTGTAAGTCAGGTCCCGAAATTGGTTTTGCATGTAAAAAACTTGAAATTATTTGAAAAGGTAAAAGAAACCAAACAATGTAATTGATTTCTTCCTCGATGTCTCTTATGCAGTGTGAGAATCTTGGATGACTATTTTGAAAAACCATGAGAATACTAAAACTTCATGTAAGATTGTGGGAAGTCATTTTGTGGGCTCGTCGCAAATGACCAAGCCTACCCATCGAATGGGTCGGAGCTTGCTGAATCATCTCCTAACACTTGCAGTGTTGGGTCCTTGTTTTTTGTTGTTTTTAAATTCTGTAACTTAGATTCTGTTACCTCGTTATGATAGGTGAAATACCTCATCACACCCCTTCACTCTCACTTTCATTGTATCTACTCTTTAACGCTACATCAATGAAAACAATGAAATGTTATTCTCTAAAAAAAAGATAGGATGAGAAGGGATCAATGGAATCCAAGATACATCCCTTCGTATATATTCACCATGCAATTTTTTGAAAAAGTAATTTTGCTACTTGTGAGTAAATTGTATAAGGTAGTACACTTTCGTTTTTTTTTTTTAGAGAAAATGGTAGCACAATTTCTCAAAAAACAAAACAAAGGGCTATACAATGAGGGGTAGAGCCAATAATTTAAGCTAGGATGGGCACATAAAAAAATCTATCATAATAAACTATGCTAGCAAGTGTGAAAAACATTAAAGAACTACAAAGTGTCATATTAAGTTATGTAATCAGTTTCTTAGTATATTTTAACTTTTGTTGGTTAATCTCATATATTTTTCAGTAATCAGTTTTTAGTTACTTTTATATGTTAATCTCATATTTTTTAGAATAATCTCATATATTTTAACTTTTGTAGGTTAATCTCATATATTTTCCAGTTATAACCAGTTTTTTTAGTTACTTTTATAGGTTAATCTCATATTTTTTAGAATAATTTCATATATTTTAACTTTTTTTTGGTTAATCTCATATATTTTTCAATTATGTAAACGATTTCTTAGCATATTTTTTCTTTTATTGGTTAATCTCATATATTTTCCAGTTATGTAATCATTTTTTTAGTTATTTTTATATGTTAATCTCATATTTTTTAGAATAATCTCATATATTTTAACTTTTGTATGTTAATCTCATATATTTTCTAGTTATTTCAGTTATGTAATAAGTTTCTTAGTATATTTGAACTTTTTTTTGTTAATTAATCAGTTTTTAGTTACTTTTATATGTTAATCTCATATTTTTTTAGTGTTTATTTGAGATTTTCTATTGGTTGTTATTTCATCAATAAAGTATTTCTTTATTTATTTGTATTTTTAGATATTTTTATAATTTTTTTAAAGTTTCCAAAAAAAATTTGAGGCTTACGCCTCTCGCCTGGGTTTTTGGCGAAGCGCCTCTCTAGGCCTCAATGCTTTTTACAACACTGCTTTAGAGATTGCAGAGGGGCACCCTGTATCCACCAGAGGTTGTAATCCATCAATCTCCATAGCAACATGCTCTTTACTGTGCTTGAGATCACCCACTACGTTCTTCCTCCGTGATGACGAACCGCTGCCAATTTGGCGGCAACCCTATACATTGGGCACCCCGCCACTTTTGCTGTTGGACAATCTCTTGGCAGGAAGGAATAGAGACCCAAGAGAAGAAAAGCTTAAAAGGTCGTGGGCTTTTGATTTTGATGATTGATTGGCTGACAGGAGCATCGCATTATGGTCCGGAATCGCTTTTGGCAACAAGGACAATGAGGTAACATCCACTGATCATTCACAAAAGCTCGATCTTGCTCTGAAGTTAGGCCCAATTTGCTTATTGTGCCATGTAAATGGCAGAAGCTCCATCATGATCAGTTTCCATAAGCCCTGAATTCATCAACCCATATGAAACAAAGTAGAACCCCATCGTTCCTAAATGTGAAAAGTAACATTCCAATCCCTTAAAATCAATGAGGTGGAGTCCGTACGATGTTGCTCCAATTGGGACGCCTCTCAGGATACAAATTATGGCGGCCATATACTCCTGACACCAACATGATCTCAGGACCCTCTTCTATCAGCACCGAAATAATCTGGTCCGTGCACCACACTACCTCAGCAACCACTTTGTTGGGGAGCCATAAGCATATAATTCCGCTTGATGGTGAATGAGACAAGGTCTGGTTTGAGATCTCTTCCACAAATGAAGATGAACACTCTATAGTATGGAGGGTAATAGGGTCATGACTAACCTGATCCGAATTCATTACGCTAATGCAATCTGCAGGAGATGGAGCACCCACAGTATGCAATCTGCAGGAGGGGCTGGCCGGATTTTGAAGCTGGTGTATTGAAGTGCGTACATCAACCGTAGAGGGGACAATCGGCTGACATTGCTGAAAGCACGACCTCCATTTGCTCCTTCATTGAATCGTATACACTTGGAACCTCCGAACCAGATCCCACCATCTGTATGGAAGTTAGTTCGTGCATATCAGATACTTGGAGGATCGAGAAGCGATTCACTCTCTGGTTTTTTATGATCTTCGCTGGTGCCACTTTGGAACGGCGCCGGTGTATTTTCACCTGTTTCCATTCATCCTGGGGAGGTGGCTTGGGATCCTCAACTGGATCGCTCTTTCGAAACCGAGCATGTCAGCAATGAATGATTTGTCGAGCCACAGTGGTTATATACTGAATCGTATTTTGTGCTCGTAAACTATCTCCTGAAGAAATATACGACGGTTGAGAATGGCAATGTCTATTTGGTGGGCCACTAACGTGCGCCCTGCTATTTTCCATGGCCCTTCGTGAAGAACCCGCATCATATCATCCATACTACTGAATCTGATCATGAACAAGCCGCGTTGGAATGACTTAAACTTCACCGGAGAGGCAAACTTCCACCTATCACGGAGAGATTGAAAGCCGAACCGATATTCAAATTGTTTTCTAGGGTTCCCACCAGAAAAACCTGCTAGGAGTGTCCATTTGAACGGTTGCAGCATCTCATCGTGGCGTTCCTGGTGTATTTCTAAATGGGAACCATTACCGTGAGAAACCATGGAAGCCTTCGGAGCTCGTTCACTAGGAATCACACCTTCAACGATGTTAGCCCAAGAACGGTGACCAGGGTGTGGAGGTGGAGAACCGCCGGGGACTGTGGGAACCCTCATGATGCTTCTCGCATTCAGGCGGAGGACGAGGGAACCTCTCAGCAGAGGCCATTTGCCAAAAAATGATGCAAGATGCCCTGCTGAAGAGATCGTCAGAATCTCATAAAATTTTAATTTTTATTTATACATGTGTTACATAATCAGCATATTATGCTTTCTATTAATAAGTATGCCTTAAAACTCTTACTTTTATTTGTACTTAAAGGATATAAATATTATATTGTTAAACAATTTTTTTGTAGTAATAAACTTGTTTTGAAATTTATACTTTTAGTTGAAATAGGAATTATAATTTGCATGTAAATGCATTATATATATAATCAATATTATATAAATTTTAAACATTTCATTACTATATGAACACTTTTACTAATCATAATATTCCATTATTTAAGATCTTATTATAAAACAGTCGTATAATATCATGCAACTATTAGAAAAAAAATAAAAAAATTATGCATAATAAATAGAAGACGTTACAATATTTTAACAGTAAAAATATAAAATAGGTTATATTTATTATTATTTAAATAAAATAAATTAAAATAATTTTACTAAAAAGTTGAATGTTTTAATAGTAAGGTTTTATTTCAAAGGATTTAGATTTTAAATTTATGTATATGTTGTATCACACTTTAAAAATAATGTGGACTTCATTGAATTGCCGTCTTCATACACCAACTGAAATGATGCTCTACTCAATTCGTTCACTCTTTCTTTACATTAACAATAGAAGAAAATAAGAAAAATTGTCTATTAAACTGAAGGTACCAATCTAAAGAAGCAGCACTTAGATATGTGTCAGATACTACCTGATCCAAATCTGAATCCAAAATTTGTGTTGGATGGTTTTAATTAGTTAATCGTGAAAAGATGAGGAAATCAGTGAAAAAACACAGTGAATTTTCTCAGATTTTCCAAAAAAAAATCATCTCTCGGTTTTCTATTCATTGAATCGCCGCCTTCATCCTCAAATTAAAATGATGCCCAACTCGATTCTTTCACTCTTTCTTTACATTATCGACAAAAGAAAAGAAGAGCGAGAAAAAATTGTTGATTAAACTTAAGGCACAAATCCAGAGAACCTGCACCCTAAAACTAGCCTAAGTTTTTCCTAGAATTTCTCTTTCCCCCTCTTCTCTCAAGGAAGTGCAAAAATTATTGATCAAACTTGAGGTCGAAATCTAGAGAAGCAGCACTTAGATCTTGGAAATTCCAAACCTCATTTTCTCTTAGAATTTACCTTTCTTCCTCTCCTCCCAAAAAAGAGAGAAAAATACCCATAAAACCTACTAAGAAGCATCAGTTAGATTGTGGAAATTCCAAAAAACTAACATTAGTGTCTCCTGAAATTTTCCTTTTCTCTCAAGAAAGCGTAAATTATCTATTAAACCTAAGGCAGAAATCTAGAGAAGCAACACTTAGATCATGCAAATTCCAGGAACTAACCTCAGTTTCTCTTGGAATTTTCTTTCCTCTGATCTCAAGAAAGAGCGAAAATTATCCATTAAACCCAATGTAGAAATCAAGAAGTAAAACTTAGATCGTGGAAATTCCAAGAACTAACCTCAGTTTCTCCTGAAATTTCCCTTTCTTCCTCTCCTCTCAAGAAAGAGTGAACATTATCCATTAAACCTAAGGTATAAATCCAGAGAAGCAGATCTTAGATCGTGGAAATTCCAAGAACTAACCGCAGTTTCTCTTGGAATTCTGTCTTTTTTTTTTTTTTGCAAAATAGGCCATGAGGACATGGATTTTCTTATCGACTAACAAATCATTTTTCTGGCATTTTATATAAATATTATTTAAAATAATTTAAATAATAAATATTGTTAATTAATGCATCTTGTTTGGACTACTAGATTCATGTTCTGGCATGGATATTGGCAGGAATTTATTGAAACTTTAGCATGGGCTCATGAATGCACACCTTTGGCTAATTTGTTTCGCCGGTGGGATAAACCGGTGGCTCTTTTCATTGTACAAGCAAGCTTTGTTGGCTTAGCTGACTTTGTTATATATTTACCTATGCAGCTTTCTTGATTGCTTTTCTACATCGGGTAAATTTTGGTTAAGTTGATTATTTATTTTTAAAACAAAGTCGGGGTACCGGAAAAAATCTCATTTTTTTGTTTGGATGGAAAGGTTTCATGTGTCATGTTGTATCCCCCAAACATGGAGCCAAAAAAATTGTGCACTTATGGCATATAGGTCGACTCAATGATTTTAGAACCAAGCATGTCTTTGAAACAAATTTTTTTAAAAGTAGGCTGCTAATTGTAATAACTAAAACATTAAGCATTAATTTTTTTGTAAACAGCTGATAATTTTAGCCAGTAAATTACTTGTTAATAAAATCCAGCTGATAACTTGCCTAAGCAAAATATCTTCTCTAATCTCTCCCCATCAACTTTCTTCTTGCAGATAAAATATCCAGAATTCAGTGAGTTCAAGCCCAATCAAGTAAAACTTCAGGTGAGGAGGAGACTGTTGTTTTCTCTCTTTGTCTTCTGTTGGATTAATCCAATCCTGCGTCAGTTTGGTATTGTTGTCTATGTTTCTTCTACACGGGACTTTTTGTTGGGTTATAATTTCGTCATATTATAATTCTCGTGCAAATACTTATTCACCGAGGTGGTATCCTATGTTGTAAGCCAGGTCCTGTGTCAATCTGAAGGCCTAGGATCGAATCCCTCTAGATCTGCTACATGGGGTGGCTGTTGTTCTGGGGTCCACCTAACCCCAGCTTGCCTTTCAAAACAAAAATACTTATTCAATAGTTTTTTGTTTTACTTTATATATATGTCATAAGCCCACTTGGGTTTTCTCTCCCTTAGGTGAGGGTTCTTCATCAATATATATATATATATATATATATATATATATATATATATATATATATAGAGAGAGAGAGAGAGAGAGAGAGAGAGAGAGAAGTACTGGTGGGTGGTAGCTGCCCACGGCCAGCCTACCAAGCTTTGGAAGTTTTTTTTTTTTCTAAAATCATATAGATGTGATCTACATGCTTGATTTTATAGGAATAGACTCTTGGATCGTCTGATTCCAACACATAGGCAGTTTTTTATAAAATGTAAAAATAGATGGTCTACAATTTAAAAAAAATATTCAATGCTTAAAAAGTGATTTTTTTTTATCGAAAGAACATGATCCAAGTGTCATTTCCTAGCAAGTGACAATGCCAAACACATCTATATAGTCGGATTTGTGAAAAACAACCCAAAAACACCTATTTACTTGTAATAAGCTCAAAAAGTGATAGGCAACTACCAATTTTTCTATATATGTCTCTAATGCCGATGCACATATACAGTATCAATGAGTTGAAACTCATAGGTGGAAATTGTTTTGATTCAATCTAATCCTATGAATGTGGTCGATATAGTCAATTTGTTAGAAATCAACCCTTTGATCCTACTTTTTTGACAAAATAAAACTCTTAAGTCATGAAAAATTGGTGCATTTGCGGTTGTTGATTTTTTAATCATTAGAAAAAATATTTACACGTTAGATATTGGTGATTCAAAAGTTAATCCCCACAAAACGGACCATGTAGATCATATCTGGATGGTTAGATTCACTTAAAAAAATATGAGCAATCTGCAGTTGATCGCATGCAGATCAATGGCAGATATCTTTTTTTCTTTTTTATTAAAAAGCACTTTTAGATGCAGTCATGACCACGGCTAATGGCTGCAATCCAACAGTGGATGCACGTCCAACATTTTACTCTGGACAATACATTGTTTCCATGTATATATATAGGGAAAGTGGTAGTTGCCTACCACTTTTCTAGCCTTCCGCCAGCCTACACCAGTAAATAGGTGTTTTTGATCCTGCAAATGCGTTTGGCATGGTCGATTTGATTGGAAATGACACTTGGATCATGTTTTTGATAGAAAACATTATTTTTTAAGTATTGAATATTTTTGAGAATTGTAGATCTTCAATTTTTAAATCTTATAAAAATCTATCGGGCTATCCAAGAGTAGATTCCTATAAAAATCATGCATGTAGATCACATCTGTATGGTTGGATTTTAGAAAAAAATAGAAAAAACCCTTTTAAAGCTTGGTAGGCTGGCAGTAGGCAGCTACCACCTACTATATATATATATACATATATATGTGTGTGTGTGTGTGCACCCGCAAAAGGGAATGATCCACCCATGCACTCTTACCTTCACAAATCATATTTAGAGATGGTTTTAGCAAATTCGACCATACTGATGCGATCTCCATGGTAAAAAACCTACAGATAGACAATTGAATCTAATCTTTTGTGTAGGCAAGATTTTATAATGTAAAACAAATGTCAAAAATTTATGAACTATTGATTTTTAAAATCCTATCTATACATAAAATTCTTGATCCAAGAATTGATTCAGGTTTTCAACCATAGAAATCACATCTTTATGGTAAGATTACTGAAAAACATGTTACGAATTTTTAAAGTGAGAACATGTGGGTGGACCATTTAGTGGGAAGCAAAATTCTTGCTAAAGCATGTTAGGTTTGGAAATAATATGAAAAACTTAGAATGCTAATTTTTGTTATCCTTTAATTTTTTTGCATTTCGTGGCCTTTCTTTGTTTTTTTATTAGCAAGCAGGGTTAAGTGGGGCTTGCCCATATTTGAATAGAACCATATACATAAAGTACACACTCGAGGATCTGAAAACCAATCCGGATGTTTGTCTTTTCAACTCCTATTAAAGCTATAAATTTGCAGTTTTTATCCATGAAACCGCATCAGAATCTCTGAAAATTGTACATCTTGTCGATTAAGGATGCATCCATGAAACAATTAGGGATGGTAGTGGACCGGGGTGGGGGCCAAGGTTTCCACCCCCACCCCGTCTCAAAATTTCGCCCTCCATCCCCACCTTCATCCCCCCACAGGTTTTGATTTTAACCTCCATTCCCACCTCCATTCCTATTTCATGTCCTCCATCCCCGACCCAAACGGGGCGAGGCGGGGCATGGTCCGTTTCTCCGCAATCCACTGCTATCCCTAAAGGAATTTTAGTTATTTTACTAATGGGGATCGGGGACGAGGCAGGGGCGGGGGAGAGAGCCAAGGTCTCCACTTCCGTCCCGTCTCAAAATTCTGCCCTCCATCCCCACCTCCATCCTTGTTTCATGTCTTTCATCCCCTGTCCAAACGGGACGAGGCGAGGCGAGGCAGGGTATGCTTCTCCTCGATCCACTGCTATCCCTAAAGGCATTTTAGTTATTTTACTAACAGGGATCGGGGACGGGGCGACAGAGGCGGGGAAAGCGTAAGTTCATCCCCGGTTTTGATTTTAACCTACATCCCTGCCTCCATTCCCATTTCATGTCCTCTGTCCCCGGCCTAAACAGGACGAGCCCACCCACCGGTCCTGCCATCCCTAGGAACAATGTGAAGTCCAAAAAGACACCTTCCCCCAACCTTTTTTGTTTTTTTCCTTCTATAATATGTCCACACCTGGTGTTGAAATTTCTGAAAAAGAGGTCCCAATCAAAGTTTTACTGATCTAGACTCAATCAAATCCGGAACCGGGTTTTGTTTACCCCTAAGATAATTGGGTCCACGTCTGAATATGTCAAGGCCTTGATGTGGACCAAATTCACAAGAACCGATTCTCCTTCCTCACTTTCCCTCCCAATACTTGTGGGTCCAACTTCAAACACAACCTTATGGTTCCCTTTTGAAGTTGGACCTGAGTAAAACTAGCGCCCTTTCTCGAGAAAAACACATATACGCCCATCAAAAACAAGAAGAACAACCAAAGTTCCACCTTGTTTCCAAGCTACCAACAAAAGAATACCATCCAAAAAAAAAAACCATCAGATCGAACCAAAGATCTTTGTTCTCTGATTTCCTCTCAAAATCAGAAGCCTCTCAATACCAATCACAAAAAAACACAATTTAACCAATACCCGGTACACAAAATCATCAATACATCAAGAAAACCCTAAAAAGAAGAAATTTTTCTCCTTCCAACCGTTCATGAACAATCAACCTCAACCAAGCAAGCATGCATTTACAAAGAAAAAGAGAAGAGGGAGGGAATGTGGGAGCACCGTTGGTGAATGACACTGGTCGGAGAGAGGATGCCTCAGGTGAGGGGGACGCCGGTCGGAGAGAGGATGCCTCAGGCGAAGGGGATGCTGGTCAGAGACAGGTCACGGAGGATGCCGGCGGAGGGAGGCAGATCACGGAGGATGCTGGTCAGAGAGAAGGAAAAAGGCTTAAAGCCTGGCAGGGTAGGGTGGGGTGGGTCGGGTCTACGGGTCCAGAATTGGAGAATGGAGACAGAAGAGATCTCCCAGTGTGGCAAAAAAAAAAAAAAAAACAATCTATTACTGTTGTGTTTCACCAATGTCTTATTTGGTTTTGGGTAGGGCTGCAAATGGACCGGATACGCCCTGGGTTTTGTTAGATCTGAATCTGAATCCGAATTTGAAATGTACAATATAGATCCTAATTCGAGATTAAAAAACAGCTCTTTAAATGTAAAAAATGATACTCGATTAGATTTTTATATGCATCCAAATTAGATCCAAATCTGAAAGAAAACCGAGTTAGCAAATCCGACTCTGATCTTAATCAACATACAGATCTCACTATAAAGATTATAATCCAGAAATAATGTGTCGGATTCAAAATAGGCCATATTTGGAAGTAAGGGTGGCCATCCGGCTGGGCTGTTCGTCCGGGTTCGGGTACTTGGCCCGAATCCGTCTGAGATAT